>NW_020257551.1:0-45378 GCF_003255815.1 Theropithecus gelada
ATCCCCTTTACACTATCTCCCTACACTGTCCCCTACAGTATCCCCCCTACACTATCCCTATATGCTATCCTCCTACACTATCCCTTCTACACTATCCTCCTACAGTATCCCCCTACACTGTCCCCTACACTATCCCCCCTACACTGTCCACCTACACTATCCCCTTACGCTAGCCCCCCTACGCTATCCCTCACGCTATTTCCCCAATGCTATCCCCCTGACATTATCCCCCTACGCTATCCCCCTATGCTATTCCCCATACACTATCCCTCTATACTATATCCCTACTCTATCCCCCATGCTATCCCCCTACACTACCCCCTACATTATCCCTTTACACTATCCCCCTATGCTATTCCCCCTACACTATCCCTCTACACTATCCCCCTATGCTATCCCCCTTATGCTATCCTCCTACACTATCCCCTACAGTATACCCCACGCTATTCCCCCTACACTATCCCCCCTACACTATCCCCCCTACACTATCCCCCCACACTATCCCCCTACACTATCCCGCCTGTGCTATTCCTCTGCACTACCCTGTCTACACTATCCATTCTTCTACATGCCCTGTACACTCTGGTCTACACTACTTGCTAACACTGCCCCTCCTGCACTCTCTTGATGTCCAGCATCCCACATCCTCCCCAGCCTTTGGTGTTGGTGCTACAGGCTGCCTGCTTCAATGAGGAGTGGCACTGCAGGGCAGGTGCCTCATGCCAGGCCTTGAATGGAGTGGGGAGAGGGCAATGCCAGTCTGGCCTCTTGGCCTTCTGCTATGGTGGGGTGTTTGGGCAGCAGAAGAAGACAGGAGCCTGGGCACTGGCTCTGGGGCATCGTCTGCCCACCTCAGGCTCGTGAACGGAGGGGAGACACCTGGGGAAATCCACTTTTCCCAGCCACACATCCAGCCCATATGCCTGCGCCTGGACTTCCGTGTTTCCTGCTCCTGCCAGGAGGCCGGGCCTCGGCGTTCCAGTTTGTAATTCTGCAGCTGGCCACTGGGTGGGCAGGTGAGGTGTGCTGTTGGAAGGAGACCCAGGCTGGGACCCAGCCAGGAAGCTCTGATCCCAGCTGGGTCTGGAGGGCAGTACTCCCCAGGGGCACCTGAGGGTATGGTGGAGCCTTTGCAACTTCCACTGGAGGAGGTCTTTTTGCTGCCGAGGCCTCACCTCTTCCTAGAAGCTCCCTTGGGTTAATCACAGTCCCCTGCTTGTGAGACCACAGCTCCTCAGTCTGAAGGAGGCTCCCCTGAGCTGGGCCTGGATGGGATGTCCCACCCCTGCTTCCTCCCTCCCAGCTAGCCTGTGTTTGGGTGGACAAATCCTCCTCATCTTCGCACCATAAACACCAATTTGCAGGGCCCCGAGAGCCAAATGACTGTTTACTGTGTGCTCTAGAGGCTCAAATAAAAAAAGAGAGAGAGAGAGAGAGAGAGAGACCAAAAGAGAGCAAGGAGTCAGCTTGGAGCTAAACAGCAATTAGCACCTTCTGCTGAGCTCCCATCCTGGCCAGGCAGGCGGGTGGTGGCTCCCAGGCTTCAGTGGGGCCCCTTCCAAGGGCTCCCCTGCTGCCATGGGCACCCACTTTTTTTCTTGGCATCTGCAGAGATGCAGTCTCAGAATTACAGGAGGATGTTGGAGCCCTAGGAAGTGTCCCCATGCTCACCTCCTCCTGGAAGCCCTCCCAGATGATCCCAAAGGCAATCACTGACAGCAGTCCAGTTCTGCAGGGAGGAACACTGACCTAGTCCCCCAGACCTTGGAAGTTGCTCCAGGAGGTCTTGCCAGGGCTCCAGACCCATGCAAGACTCCTGCAGGGACCTGAGTGCCCTGTCCTGAGGCATCCATCCTGAGGGTTTCAGAGGCAGAAAGGGGGATCCATGAGGGGAGGAGACTGGGAAAGAGGGCTGAGCTGTCCAGGAGAGGGGCTGGGGCCCGTGGAGGGTGGTGGTGCCACTGTAGGGCAGAGGGAACTAGGGCCCATCCAAGGTCTACAGCTGGACGTCAGGGTGAGACTGCTTCCCCCAGGACCTGGGATGAGGCTGTGTCTCCCAGACCCCAGGGCAGGGCCCTGTCTTCTCATATTCCAGGGTGGGGCACATCCCCAGCTCAGTCCAGGCTGAGGGTCCGCACTTGTCTTACCTGGAACCGCAGCCCAGGGTGCTCCAACCTCCTCTACCCTCTGCCAGTAGCCCAGGAAGGGCAGGGCCTACAGGTGGAAGGGCAGGGTCTCGGGACAGAGCCTGGCAGAGGGCAGAGGCTGGCTCAGCATCCCAGGGGTTCCCCTCTGGTTCTCCCTTGGACTTTCTCTCATGGCTTCTCACTCCAGGCTTCAGTGCAGGGTGGACAGTCCACCCACCGAGGCCCGCCCCGAGCTCGGGGACCAGGGTCCCCCACTCTGATGATGCCAGGCTCTGAGTGCACAGCCCTGATTGTAATTCCTGGTGAGAGGCTATCTGCAGGGGAAAGAGTGGAGGTATCCACCTGGCTGAAACACTGGGGAGGGCCAGGCTAGAGGAAGGCTCCAGGGAATGAAGTTACAGGGTCAGCTTATCGGGGAACCTGTGGCCAGGGCAGCCTTGCTAGGGCTTAGGAGTGGCTGACGTCTGATGACGCCTCAGACACTCCACCTCATACACAGACAGGCGTACTGAGGCCTGGATGGCAAGCTGGACCTGACACCATTTCTACAATGCCCTGGTCCTTGGAGGACCCCCTCCAAGGACTGGGGTGTGGCACTCCCAAGTCCTAGCTTCTCTTCCTCTTCAGGGGCGTCCCCCAGGCCTCGCCTTCCCCAACAATAAGCTTCTAGAATGTTCCTTCTTGAGGATGGCCCCAGGGACTGGAGGGAACCCCTGAATTCCTTCCTGGCTGCTCAGCCTGTGTCCTGGAGTTCCCTGGAGGCTGTGACAGACCCCACTCCAACCTCAGACAGGCCGAGGAACCCCTGGGCCAAGGCCATCTTTTGGGCTACGTCAACTCCTGGGGTAGCAGCTGTGCCCCTGGGAGCTGACAGGCCCAGAGCTTGGTCAGGGGTCCTGCCCTCTCCTCTCCCACCCACTGGAGGGTGGTGACGCCAGGCCCACAGTAGGGGAGCTAGGCTGGATGTGGAATCCGGTTGAGAGGGGAGGGGCCATCTCCACTGATGGGCCTCTCAGACCCCCACCAACCCAGCATGGCCCAGAGAGGACCCAGGATGGAGCAGGGGCAAGGACCAGGACCGGCAGGGCCTCAGGGCACACCCAGCCCAGGCTCAGCGCTGGGGATGGGCACTGGGCAATCAGTAAGTAGGGCCTCACCCCCACCCCGTGTTGGGCATGGGGACCTGGAGGTGGCCTTGCACCTGCCTACTGCGGTCCCAGCGTCCTGGGTAGGCCAGGCTGGCAGCCTCCAGGCTCCTCCTTGAAAGGAGAAAACTGAGGCCCCAGGATCCTGAAAGTAGGTGTGGGGAGGGGGTGTCAGAGAGAGGAGGGGTGCCCAAGGTGAGGGCCAGCCACACCCCTCTGGGACTTCAAAGCCCACAGGGTGAGATGTGCAGGGGGCTGGGCAGGGGAGCCCTGGTGGGGTGGGGCCCCACCACCTCCGGGCCTTTTATATGGTTATTCCTGTCCTGTCTCAACTACCTGCGAACAGGCCCACCAGGCGCATTTCCTCCTTCTGCAGGACGGGTGGGCAGGATGGGCTGTAAACGCCCTGGGGGGTGGCTTCTGAGACTGACTTGGAGGCCTGCAGGCTCTGGGGGGTTGGGGGCTGGGGCTCCGAGGGTGATGCTTGCCCTTGGCAGGTGAGGGAAGCCATGCACCAGGTGCAGCAGCCCAGGCCAGCAGGCCCTTGAGAGGGAAGACCTCCCTTGGCTCCCTGCCTTTTGCATAGAAGAGAAACTGAAGCCCAGGCAGGGGCAGGGCTTGCTCCTACACAGGGTGAGTTGAGGGTTTTACCTCCCAGCCCCTATTGCCTATAAACTGGGGTGTGTCCTATGGCCCCAGGGGCTGCAGACCAGCTGCACCCCATTCCTCAGAGACACATCCAGGACCTCTTGTGGGGTCACCCTCTGTCTGTGCTAGGGCCACCATGGGGATGAGGACTGCTGAGACCATCTTCACAGTGGTCCTTCACACCCGGCCTGCAACGGGACCTTGGGCTCTCCACCCAGATGGCCCCTTGGGTCTCCAGCAGGCTGTGTGTCCTCAGGCCAGCACCATCCCCTCTCTGGACCCCAGCAGTGGAGATAGAGCCTGGGTGCTGGGGATCTCTCTGGGGCCTACCTCAGCTTCAAGCCCCCAGGTGGCCCCACACTCTCACGCCCTCTGCCTGCCCAGCTGCCTCCCGGCCGGGTCAGTGTCTTTCATCTGCAATGCCCCCAGCACTGGGGCCCAGTAGGTGCCAATTAGGGTGGCTCTGCCCTGGGTCCTAAGAGGCATGGTGCCCATGGGCCGGGGCTGACCAGGGGCTCCTGTCGGGTGCTGCCCTCCCCCAAGGACTGATGCTTTATGGCTATTGCTCAGGAGGGCCTGGCGGGTTGAGCGGACTTGGGGTCCCCTCACTGGTGATGCACCACGGGGGAGAAGGGTCCTGTGTCCTTAGTCACTGCCTCCCTCATTGTAGACAGCAGCACAGCTGCCCCCTGGGGCCCCCCTGGGAATTCCAGTTGCCCTGCCTATGGCGGGTCAGAGCTGCCCTGGAGCAGTGGGTGACCTGCCTGGGATGGGCGTCACAGCCCCAGACAATGAGGCCATGGCTGGGAGTGATATTGGGGTGCCCACCAGACCTCGAAGCTGATGCACAGTTTTGGGAGGCAAGGGAGAGGAGAACCTGACCTCCAGAACCCTGGATCGGGTCCCTTCTCCCCTGGCCCTGACAGGCCCTGGGTAGCTCTGTGCTCCCGTGGCTGGTGGCTCTGGAGAAGCACTCCCTCCCCACAACCACCCCAGATGCCACACTTCAGCCCTCATCCCCTCCTAGGCCTAGCCTCCTTGACTGTCCTCGGCAGGGGCCTCTGCTTCATGAGGCTCTGCATGGCTGCTGCAGGCAGGGGTTGGGCAGTGGCCAGACCTGGGCAGGAGTCCTGTGCAGCAATCAGGGTATGCTAGAGGGCAGCATGCTATCTTGCTTTGTGGGTGCTATGTTGCCCCACTATGCCAGCACTGTGGAGAGGCCCTGGGCATTGAATGGGGTGGAAAGACCTGACCTGGGGTGGGGAGGAGCAGGGCCCTGGTGGGGGCCGGGCTGGATCTGTAGCCTCAGGGAGGTGGCTGGGGCACAGGACCAAGGGGTCCTGGGGAGTGGGTAGTGAGGGGCAGGTAGGGGGTTTGGGAAGGCCAGGCTTCTGGTGGACCACTCACAAAGGTGAGGAGCAAGGCCTGTAGCTTGAAAATGGCGCCCAGAGAGGGCAGCCAGGCCCAATGTGGCCTAGAGAGTGTGTCCTGCTGGGCAGCCATGAGGGCACCTTGGAGCGAGGGTGTGGGGAGGGAGGTCAGCAGTCCCTCAGGCCCCTCTGCCCAGCCTGAGCTACATGCCCTGAGCCTGTGCCCTCAGGGTCTGGGATGGCAGGTGACTGGCAGGGTCAGGGGACACTGTGCCTGGAGGGGTCATGCTCCTGCCTGGGGCTGGCCCGTCTCTGGCTCTTGGGGCCGGGAGATTGTGTTCTCATGGCCTCCATGCCTAGGATGCTGGTGCACCCGCCCTACTCCTGGGGCTGCCTTGACCCCCGCTTCCTACCACAGGGCACACCGGAGGATGGCCAGCCCTTCCTGTTCTCTTCAGGCCTGGCTCCCTGCCGGCGTGCACATGGCCTGAGTATGGTGGCTGTGTTGGGCCTGGCCTTCAGGCAAGTGCACTGGTTGCTCCACCTCCATGGCTTTTTCCCTTGGCATTCACTGCCCTGAAGGTCTGGCTGGGCATCCAGACAGGGCCCAGAGATGGGCACAGGGACCGGGCAGGCATGGGAGGGCAGAGAGTGGAGCAGAGATCCTTGGTGGGGCTGGGATGGGGAAGGCATGGCCTTGAGACAGCCCTCGGGCCCCTGCTGCCTGTTTCCAAAGGCACACCCAGCACCCCTAGTGAGGCCACATGAGGGCTCCTGTCAGTAGGATGGCTCACCTGTTCCAGGGGCTCTCCCTGCCTTCCTTGGCTGGGGAAAGGAGATGGGGGCTCCCACAGGCAGGGCACCCCTGTGCACAACCCTACGAGGTGAGGATCCCAGAAGAACTCCTTATGGCCAGCCCCATCCCAAGGTCCTGCTTGGATCCAGCTGATCCTACACTTAGAGGCCACCAGCCACCCTGCCACTGTCCGCAAACCCAGAGAGTTGGGGGCACGTCCATAGCTGGTGCTGGGGTGTCCGCTGAGTGAGTATGGGCTCTGCGGGAGGGGAGGTGGTGGGCATCCTGCTGCTCTGACTTGTTGGGGGCTCAGCCAAGCCCCTTACCTTAGGGCTACCTACCTGGGGACTCCAGGTGCCTGCCGCTGTCTCCCTATCAGAGGCTCTACCCTACTCCAGGCCTTGGTGCCAGTGGCCATTCCGTCAGCTTAGCTATCCTTATTCCTTCCACCTGGAATTCCAGCTCTGGAGGTCCCCTACCCATCATGGCCTTGGGGCATCCCCCTGCCCCTGGACCCAGGCCCTGAGATCCTGAGTAGGCATCTTCTCAACTCTCCCAACATTGTGCTGACCCACCACCAAAAATCCAGCCCAGACCACAGCCTTGATGGCTTGTTTCTGTTTTTTCACTTTTCCCATTGTTTGAAACTCACAAGCTATGACTAAAATAATTTCTTTCATAGAAAGAAAAGGAAAAAAAAAAACACAACACATCTATTCGTCTAACTCCAGTGGACAGTGGATATAGCAGCATCAGATATAACATTAAAACCAAAACGCAGAATTTGAGGCAGAGGATGGCGGTGTCCCCTCTTCTGGGCTCTTGGGGCGCCCCGCCTGGCCGCGTCTCCTCCTCGCACCTTGAGGGTGGGAGCCGGTTCACAGTGGCAGAGGCTGAGGGGCGCTGACCATGGGGCAATCAGGGATATGGGCCGGGTGGGTTCAGCGGCCTCGTATTCATTCCGGGGCCAGGCAGATGAGTTAGGAGGGGCCGGGCCATTGGCTCCAGGAAAGCGGACCAAGAAAGTCCCGCCATGAGAGGCCAGGAAGAGGGCCGGCCCATCTCAGGGCTGTGGGACCTTCACGAGCAGCACAGTGGGGTGGGGGGGTGATACCCCCCAAACCTCCCGAACAGCCCCCAAATGAGACCAGCAGTTCTGGGCAGCCTGGGGGGACTGGACCCCTCTTCCTACCTTTATCTTATAAGGGGCTGTGGACAGGCAGAGGAAAGGGAGGGACGGGACGAGAGGCTTCTATCTCTCCTGTGGCTGGATGGAGTGCAAGTGGGGAGACCCGAGGGCAGGGAGGAGGGGCTGGGCAGCTGCAAAGAAGAGGGCGCAGCTGAGTAGCGCAGAGACGGGCGGGGCCTGGGGCGCAGCAGGCCGGCTCCCTAGGAGGAGGACCTGACGGTGTGGTAGCCTGGGCAGGGCGGACCTCTTTGGGAGGGCCTCAGTCACTTGCCTCCGCGAAGCCCCGGTCCTCTCCCAGGACCGAGCTTGGTCTTGGGGTTGGGGGCTGGGAGGCGCTTCAGGCTTTCCCCAGTAGGGTTCCTGGTCAGGTGGGTGGTCAAACCCCAGGCAGAGGAAGGGGTGGCACAGGCGTCGGCGCGCCTGGAGCATTCCAAAACCAGGCGCTTGGAGAGGAGCCCTAGGATCCCAGGGGCACGGGTTGGGGACCCGACTCGCTTCATGGAACCTTCCCAACTAGACACAGGGGTAGATGGAACCTTACAGGGGATTGGGGAGGAGGGGGCTAGTGGGCTGAATTCCCTGCTCTGGATCCCGGATTCCTGGGCGGTTCCCAGGGAAGTCCCACCCGCGGAGAGAAGCCCCGCCCCATCGGAGCCTTGTCCCAGAGGAGCTCCACCCACAGGAAGGAGCCTACGCAGGCCACGCCCACCCAGAGCCACAGTCCGCATGGAAGGGGCCCTGCCCTGGTCAGGAGAAGCTCTGCCCCATCCAGGCAGAAGCCCCATCCACCATGAAACCCACTCCTAAGGAGGAGCTCCGCCCCCAGGGAGGAGCCTACCCCAGAGCCCTGCCCCATCCTAGAACCCCGCCTCCTTCAGGAGAAGCCCCACCTGCAGGTAGAAGCCTACCTGGTGCCCCGTCCACCCAGAGCCACGCCCTCGCAGGAAAAGCTCTGTCCCACCCAGGAGAAGCTCCGCCCACCATGTAGCTCCGCCTCTGTCCTGGGGAGCCCAGTCTCCAGGGAGAAGCCTACGCAGAGCCCCTCCCCATCCTGGAGCTCCGCATCATTCAGGAGGAACCCAGCCACCAGAGAGGAGACATTGGCTCCAGCGAGGAGCCCTGCCTTTAGGTAGGAGTTCTGCCCCCAGGTAGGAGCTCCACCCCCAGGGAGGAGTCCCGCCCCCAGGGAGGAGTACTGCCCCTTTTAGGTGAGAGTCCTGCCCCACCCAGGGAAAAGCCCACCCCCAGGCAGGGCCCGCCCCGTCCAGGGGGAGCCACGGCCGGTGCCTACTTGCAGGTATGCACGTCGTAGACGCGCGTGCACTCCTGGCAGCTGACGTAGCAGCACCAGTGGAACACGCAGCGGCACTTCTCCCGGCGCCGTTCCGCTCTCGCGTTGTGGCCGCGGCCGCAGCACAGCAGGTCGCAGCCGTCGATGCCGTGCGAGCTGACGTTGCAGGTCCGGTCGCGCGTGCCGAAGGAACCTGTCTCGGGGTTGGGCTCGCAGAAGTTGGGCGAGGCCTCGTAGTAGACCAGGTCACGCTCCGTGGGCACCTTGAAGTAGGTGTAGCGCGGCCGCAGGGTCTCCACCCATCCGCGGGACTCCCGGTGCTTCTCCACCACCATCTCCGAGGCGCTGTCGTACTTGTCCTTGAGGAAGTCACCGATGGCGCGGAAGTCGGGTTGCGACCACCAGCATGTCTTCACCTCGCAGCTGCCCGACAACCCGTGGCACTTGCACTTGAGGTGCATGTGGCTGGCAATGGCCTGCGGGGCACGCGCAGGAGCCAGCGTCAGGGCGGCCCCCTGGTGCGTCTCCCAGAGGAAACAGCATTACATGTCGCCCGCAGCCCACCTGCTCCATAAAGTCCCCGGGCAGAGGGAGCAGACTCCCAGACAGGGCCCCAGGGCCACCCCCTTCCTATGGTGCAGATACTGGTGCCTGCTCCCTTGCCAGACCCAAGCCTTCCCAGGTCAGGGCTTGGGGGACTCCCCTGTCCTCGTCTCCTAACTGAGTACTTCTACACTGTCTAGGGTGGAGTGAAGGAAGGACAGAGTTGCAGCGTGGGATGCCAGACACGAAGAGCCACGGCAGTCAGAGTGCAGGGATGCAGGGGGATAGGCGTTCCTTCCGACCCTGAGGACCCAGGCACGCTGCCCAGAGGAGGTGTATACGGCCTGGTGGAAAGGCAGGAGTCCTGAGCATGAGTAATGAGTGGCCGAAGAAGCTGGTCACTGTATGGGTACTACAGAGGAATAGGAAGGCAATGTTGGGACGTAAGGGGATGTCCTTACCTGAGGGGATGGGGCAGGACCTGGCTGAGGAGCAAATGGTTTCTCCTAGGGGCAGTGGAGAACTCAGCTTCTTTTCCCTTCTTTCTTTGGGGAAGGGGTGGGGGTGAGTGTAAAGGGGCATGTGAACATCAGACAGTCTAGGTGGCACTGCACTGTGGCAGCCACTGGCCAGACAGGAGCCCGTGAGGCATGGCAGTGCAAATTCAGAAGTACTATAAGTGCCAATTGCATGCTGGATTCCCAAGACTTAGTGTACAAAAAGGATGGGAAACAGCTCATTCATAATTTTAATACTGACTACATTATTGAAATGATAGCATGTCGGCTATCCTGAGTTAAATAAAATTTAGTATTAAAATTTGTTTCTGGCCGGGCAGGGTGACTCATGCCTGTAATCCCAGCACTTTGGGAGGCTGAGGCGGGTGGATCACTGGAGGCGAAGCCCCGTGTCTACTAAAAATACAAAAATTAGCCAGGCGTGGTGGCGGGTGCCTGTGGTCCCAGCTACTTGGGAGGCAGAGGCAGAATTGCTTGAGCCAGGAGGGGGAGGTAGCAGTGAGCAGAGACTGCACCACTGCACTCCAGCCTGGGCTACAGGACAGAGTCCGTCTCAAACCAAACCAAACCAAACCAAAACCAAAACCAAAAAACTTGTTTTACCTGTTTACTCTTTAAATGTGGCTACTAGAAAATTTATAATGATCTTTGTGTCATTTGTGGGACAAATTATAATAATCCATGAGCCATTTGTGGCTCCCATTCTACTTCTATTGGACAGTTCTAATCTAAGGCTTCAACTGGGCTCTGGGTCCCAATCTTGCCTCCTCCTCATCCCCTTCTGGCTCTTTCTTGAACTCCTCCCTCTGATATTGACTGTTTCCTATGGGCATCTGCAGAGTAACATATGCCCCACCCTGCCCAGTCTAGTTTATCTAATATCCATTTTATTTCCTCTTTTGTTTTAGTTTTATGTTGGATCAAAGTTACCTAGGTGCATACTTTAGAGAGTCCAACAGTTTCCAAGACCTGTTTAGATAAACAGGAATTCTGGTCCTACATACAGCCCCTTGCAATGTTTACAACTCTAATAACACATTTATCTTGACACCTCTTGATTTTTCAGCATTAGGCATTATTTATTGGCCTCTCGCCATGGTGGATGGCAGTTAGTTTTCTCTCCTTACTCCACCATACTGATGTACACTTCCCAACCACCAACCACTCCTGCCCTAAAAACTAGCTTAATTTCACATCAGTATTCACTGCTGGTGGTATTGGGACAACTTTAAATGTCATACATTATGATGACTTCTTTTCCTCAATGACTTTTTGTAGTTGGTATTATCAATGTACCTGTAACTGATTCAGCCTCAAATTCTCCCTTACTTGTCTAAATATTCTCTTCAAAATGTCCAAACACATCAGCTATTCTATCAATTTCATCTTCTTGCAGATATTTTTTTTCCCAGAAAAGATCTTGTAAATTTTTTGGAATGTCCATGTCTAAAAACAATCTTTTCTACTATCCCATTTAATGGATAGTTTTTCTGGGAAGTGAATTCTTCGCTTAAAATTCATTTTTACATCTTGGAATTCAAAAGTATTATTACTCTGTTTTCTTCTAGCTGTCATTATTGCTCCTGAAAATTCTGGTACTAGTTTGATTCCTGATTCTAAAGCCCAAACATTCTCCTTGGCAGCTTGGAGGACTGTTCTATGTGGTAGGCTCTGAACTTCACAACAGTGTGTCTTGAAGTAGATCTTTTTCTTCTGTTGTTCTAGTCACTTCGTGGGCCTGTTTGGTCTGAAACCTGTGCTCCACAGTTGTGAGGAAGCTTCCTGCCTTGTTTCTTTGCTGACTGCCTCCTCTTTTTGTTTGTCACTGTCTTTCTTGGACAGATCCTCCAAATCTCCTTGTTCTTAATCTCTCTCTCTCTCTTTTTTTTTTTTCTGTCTTGTGGGAGGGTGTCTCAACTATCTTTCAATTTGAAGATTTTTGCCTCTGTTATCATATTTTTAATTTCTAAGAGCTCTTTTGTAACTTGAATGTTTAAAATTACCATCCTGTTCCAATTTCATGGATATAGTGTTTTATCTCTTTGGGGATATTAATGATCATCCTTTGAAGTTTCATCTCTCTTTACAATGTCTCTTTCCCATACATTTTGTTTGAGTTTGTTTGTTTTGGACTCTGCCATTGTTGTTGTTAGAGGCCTTCCTTAGAGGTCTGATGATCCTTGGCTGTCTGCTCATATTTAAACATGGGACACTAAAAATCTTATTGGAAGTTCCTGTACATGGGAGAGACTTGTCAGCCTTGGTCCTCTCTATAGAGTGATCTAGCTGCATTGCTTTATTGGGACCTTCCACAAGTCACTGTCTTGAAGTCTCTTTTGAGTTGGTCAGAGTCCCCAGAGCAGAATCTTCCATCCTCTTGCCTGGAGGATAACTAGGGCTCACAGCTAGCATTAGGAAATCAGGAGGAGAGAGAAAGGCATGAACTTCCATATGTAGAGAGAAAATTTTCACTTTGGAAGCTTTACTCTGAGATGTGCTTGGCGTCCCTCAGATCAGAGACCTCTGCTTTGCAGAAAACAAACCTCCAGACTTCAGCCACAGGGAAAGGAGAGGCTGCTGCTTGGCTACAAAGAGTTGGGTAGTGGAGTGAGTGGGCTATAAAGTACTCTGAAAATCACCTTTCAACCAATCTTCCTGTTTTCAGTCCCATATTTATCTCAACTTATCAAGATATCAGATACTGGGAATTCCTAGACTGGTTCTCAAATTTCTCCTCTACTGGCTTAAGACTCAGTTTTCTTGGGTCCGCTTGAGTATTCATCTATCTGCTTTTAGCTTTCAAAGTTTTGTTAGCATTGTTTCCTCTTTATTTTCTGTATTCTCACGAGTATCCATCTCTATCTATTCATCCATCTATCTAATCTATTTATCCATACATCCTATCTATCTATATTAGCATGTATATCTATGTATAATCTCTATGCACTATTTATATCCATTTATATCTGTCATCTATATCTACTATTACCTGTCTCTACTTATATCTATTTATATTTTATTTATATTTATCTCTACATATCTATTTATTTTAAAATTAATTTATTGTTATTTTAGTGGGTTCCAGGAGAGTGCAGACGGAAGTGTTCAGCTTCTCATCTTTAACTGGAAGTCTTTATTTGTTCTGCAATTTATATGTAATTCTTTTCCAAATCTATTATTATTATTTTTTTGAGACGGAGTTTCGCTCTTGTTGCCCAGGCTGGAGTGTAATGGTACACCCTCGGCTCACCACAACCTCTGCCTCCTGGATTCAAGTGATTCTCTTGGCTCAGCCTCCCAAGTAGCTGGGATTACAGGCATGCACTACCACACCCAGCTAATTTTGTGTTTTTAGTAGAGATGGGGATTCTCCATGTTGGTCAGGCTGGTCTCGAACTCCTGACCTCAGGTGATCCACCTGCCTTGGCCTCCCAAAGTGCTGGGATCACAGGTGTGAGCCACCATGCCCGGCCTATTATATTCTTTTTATAGTTTCTAGTTTCCTGCTGCAATGTTCACACTTGTGTTTTAGCCTTGGGAACCTAAGTAAGCATTTTCCCCCTCAAAGTCTGTGTCTAATAATTCCAGCATTTTCCCCCTCAAAGTCTGTGTCTAATAATTCCAGTATCTGAATTTCCTGTGTACTTGTTACTGTTTTTTTTTTTTCTGATTAAACTCATTGTATCATCAGATCATGTGATAGATTATCTTTGATTGTGTGCTGGACGTTGTGTTTTCTTTTTTTTTTTTTTGGAGGCAGAGTCTTGCTTTGTCACCCAGGCTGGAGTGCAGTGGCATGATCTTGGCTCACTGCAAGCTCTGCCTCCTGGGTTCACGCCATTCTCCTGCCTCAGCCTCCCGAGTAGCTGGGACTACAGGCGCCCGCCACCATGCCCGGCTAATTTTTTTTTTTTTTTTTTTTTTTTGTATTTTGTAGTAGAGACGGGTTTCACCATGTTAGCCAGGATGGTCTCAATCTCCTGACCTCATGATCCGCCCGCCTCGGCCTCTTAAAGTGCTGGGATTACAGGCATGAGCCACTGCGCCCAGCCAACATTGTGTTTTCTAAAAAATTATTATTAGAAATAATAATAAATAAATTATATAGGCTTAGAGGAAGGATATCGTCCTTCTCCAAAGAGGATTTTGTCTGCTTTTTCCAGTGTATGGGAGTACCAGCAATTTGGGATTACCTTAATCCAAGTTCAGGTTTTGAGAGATTTCTAGTCTGCCCATGTGCACAGGGCAAGACTACTTCTGGCTTGGCTTTGCTCTTCAGGGTCACAGCCTACACTGAGGAAGGATTTACCAGAGATCCCACCCTTGGTGGGCCCCTTAGCTCTGTGAGTCTGCTGGAAATGCAGTGCAACCTCTGTAGTCTCTTCCAGGTCAGCAAATGGACCCTAGACAAAAGCTACCCCAGGTACCAGGCTTGGGATTTTCTCTTGGATCAGGGGCTGTTAATTCCTCACTAAATGGTCAGTTATTTGACACTTAAAAATCATTTTATGGAAGTATAATAGACATACAAAAAAGTATATGTGTCATAAGTGCAAAATATACAAAATTTTACGAATTACCTGCCCCAGAACACCAGTGTCTCAGAAACCCCCATCCTCCTCTCTGTCTTTCCAGGACATAGATTCTCACAGCATTTTCTTGATGACTCATAACATTGAGCACCTTTTGTGTAGGTACTAGAATTTCTATATTTTCTTTCATAACATGGCTTTTAATTTTTTGGCCAATTTTCCCATTGGTTTGTCTCTCTTTTTCTTCTTAGTCTGCAGAGTTATTTTCCTACTGTTGCTTCTCTACATTTGCTGCACATGTGAATGTGGATGTATGTATGTGAATGTGTCCTCCTCTATGGGTTGCCTTTTCAATCCCATAGTGGTGTATTTTTATGGATGAAGTTTCTTAATTTGAATATAGTCTGTTATTCCACTTCTCTTTCAATGTGAGTGTTTTTTGGACTGTTTAAGACGCCTTTGCCTACTCTTAAGATCACAAAGATATTATATATTTTCTTGTAAAAGTTTCATTGTTTTACCTTTCCCACTGGGATTTATAATTGATTTTACAGATGATGTGAGGTAGCAAGCCAGGGTTATGTTTTTTCCATGTTGCTATCTGTCTTAGTCAATGCTGTATTGCTACAACATAACACCTGAGACTGAGTAATTCATAAATGTATTCTTTCATGGTTTGGGAGGCTGGGAAATCTAAGATGAAGGTGCTGGCAGGTTACGGCTTGGTTTATCTACTTCCAAGAGGGCACCCTGAATGAATGCCACGTCCTCCAGAAGGGAGGAACATCATGTCCTCATATGGCAGGAAGGTGAGAGAGAGAGAGAGAGAGAGAGAGAGAGAGAGAGAGAGAGAGAGACATCCTCTTCTGCAAGCCCTTTTACAGCAGCATTGGTCCCTTCATGAGGGCAAGGCCCTCATGACCTAAACACCTGTTATTAGGTGCCCCCTCTCCAGACTGTTGCACTGGGGATCACACTTACAATATATGAATTTTGGGAGACACATCCAGACCATAACACCACCCAGTTGACTGAGCACCATTTATTGAAAAGCGCATTCCTCCCATGGCACTGCATTGCCTCATCTATCATGAATCGTGTAATTATGGGGACTCCACACTTTTAACAGGGTGCTTTTTATAGTTCATCCTGCATCTGAAGTTGTCTTCCGTAGGAAGATTAGTCTGAGTTATCTAGTTCCTCACTGTTAAAAGGTGAATATCCCCTGTTCACTCTTCACCCCTGTGTGATCCCCTGATTCTACAGCCAAGGCCAGCTGCCATCTTCATGTTGCTAAATCCTGTGGATGCCACTTGGTCCTTATACCCGTCACTGACCATCAGCCATATTTCCTTTCTTGGTAATCCACTGATCTTCTGACCAAGTCCTTTCTAACAAGCTGCTGTGGTCTGAATGTTTGTGTTCCTCAAAAATTCGTGGGTTAAAATCTTTACCCTCGGCTGGGCACGGTGGCTCACACCTGTAATCACAGCACTTTGGGAGGCCGAGGTGGGTGGATCACTTGAGGTCAAAAACTCAAGACCAGCCTGGCCAACATGGTAAACCCCATCTCCACTAAAAATACAAAAATTAGCCGGGTGTGATGGCATGCGCCTACAGTCCCAGCTACTCAGAAGGCTGAGGCAGGAGAATCGCTTGAACTCGGGACATGGAGGCTGCAGTGAACTGAGATGATGCCACTACTCCAGCGAGACTGTGTGTCCCCACCCCCCCAAAAAAGAAATCTTTACCCTCAAGGTGACAGCATTAAGAGGTAGAGCCTTTAGAAGGTGATCAAGTCGAGTCATGAGGGTGGAACATTGTGAATGGGATTCGTGCCTGATATGGTTTGGATCTGTGTCCCCTCCAAATTTCATGTTGAAGTGTAATCCCCAGTGTTGGGCGTGGGACCTGGCAGGAGGTGTTTGGGTTATGGGGGCAGATCCATCATGAATAGCTTGGTGCTGTCCTCATGATAGTGAGTGAGTTCACACAAGATCTGTGTGTGGCGACCTCGCCCCCACTCTGTCTTCCTTGCTTCTGCTCTGGCCCATGTGACGTGCCTGCTACCACTCCACCTTCTGCCATGTGTAAAATCTCCCTGAGGCCTCCCAATAAGCTGAGCAGATGCTGTTACCAAGCTTGTGCAGCCTGCAGATCTGTGAGCCAATTAAACCTCTCTTCTTTATAAATTACCCAGTCTTGGGTAGCAATGCAAGAATGGCCTAAAACAGTGCCCTTATAAAAGTAACCCCAGAGAGATCCACACCCTGAGTGAGGACACAGAAGGCATCATCCATGAGGAGCAGGCCCTCACTGGACAAGGAATCTGCTGGTACCATGACTTTGAACTTCCCAGTCTCCAGAACTGTGAGTACTAAACTTCCATTGTTTATAAATTATCCAGTCTAAGGTATTTTGTTGTAGCAGCACAGACAGACTAAGACACAGGCTCACGAAGCTTTACACGGCTTGGTCTGGGTTGGCCTCTCCACATCAAGATGTTCTTTTTTCCATTACACTCTGTACTCTGCCCAGACCAAGTCGCTTGTCGTCTTTCACCTCCAGGCTGCCTGGGAGGCTCTCCCAGCCTCCCTCCCCCTAAATTACTGCCAACTGTCCTTAACATCGGGTCACCTTGTGTGCATTTCCTCATTGCAGAATTCCTCCCCATCTCTGTGGCTGCCTGGCTGTCTCCAACCCTGGGCTCTGCAGGGGCTCCTGTTGACCAGGCCTTTGCCTCCTCCCTCCTTCTTGGCTACCCCAGTCCACACGTGGGCTCGCCATCCCCAGGAGCGCACTGGATGCTGTGGTGCAGCTGGATGGTGCTAAGCTTTGCACACCCCAGGCAGGAGTTGAGAAGACCCTCAGCCTGGCCACCACCCTGCCATATGCCCCAAGGAACCAGGGCACACACCCTGTTGAAGAGGCTCCTTTTTCCCAAGCACCCTTGCAGGCAGTGAACCTACCTGGCGCCCAGCCTCATTGTTGTGGCGGTTCATGGCTGAGCGGGCATCTGGCCGGTTCTCCCGGGCGTCGGCGAACTCCCGAGACACCATCCCACCAAACTCGATGTCCTCGCTACAGCCACCCCACTTCCAGCCCTTGCCTGGTGAGCCCTGGTGGCGGCTGCTGCAGCCACAGATGGTGGCCGTGCCCTCTGCACATGAGCGTGTCACCGCAAAGGCCACACCAGCTGAGGCAATGGCGTGGACAAAGGCTGACTCCCTCGTAGCTGTAGAGAAAGGAGAGATGCAGGGTTAACAGGGCTCAGCTCAAAGGACCGCCTTGGGCAGGGCAGGGGTCTTAGCCCATTTGCATTGCTGTAAAGGAACTCCTGAGGTTGGGTGGTGTATAAGGCAAAGAGGCTTACTTGGTTCACGGATCTACAGGCTACACAGAAGTATGGCTCCAGCAACTGCCTCTGGCAAGGGCCTCAGGCTGTTTCTACTTGTGGCAGAAGGGAAAGCGGGGGGGGGGGGGGGGGGTAAAGGGGAACCAGTGTGTGCAAGAAATTACATGGTGACAGAAGCCAGAGAGAGGGGAGGTCGGTACCAGGCTCTTTTTAACAATCAACTTTGGCTAGGTACAGTGGCTCATGCCTGTAATCCCAGCACTTTGAGAGGATATGGTAGAAGGACTGCTTGAGACCAGGACAGCCTTTTCAACATAGCAAGACCCCATCTCTACAAAAATTAAAAATATTAACTGGGTGTGGCCCCAGCTACTTGGGAGGCTGAGGTGGGAGGATCACTTGAGCCCAGGAAGTTGAGGCTGCAGTGAGCCATGATAGCACCACTGCATTCCAGCCCTGTCTCAAAAAACAAACAGCTGGGCAAGGTGGCTTATACCTGTAATCCCAGCCCTTTGGGAGGCGGAGGTGGGAGGATTGCTTGAGCCCAGGAGTTTGAGACCAGCCTTGGCAATGTAGCGAGACCCCATCTCTACAAGAATATTTAAAAATTAGCAAGGTGCAGTGGTGTGCGCCTGTAGTCCCAGCTATTCAGGAAGTGGAGGTGGGAGGATTGCTAGAGCCCAGGAGTTTGAGGCTGCTATGATCACACTCCAGCCTGGGTGATAGAGCAAGACCCTGTCTTTTAAAAAAAGGCACAAGGAAGGCCAGCGTGTACCTGGAAAGATCGTCGACATCACCCATCCTGGGGATATGCAAATCAAAAAACCCAATGAGGGGTTGCCTCACACCTACGGGGACAGCTGCAATCAAAGGGTCAAAGAGTAGCAAGTGTTGGCAAGGATGTGGAGAAATCAGACCCTGACCCTTATTCACAGCTGGATGGAGGGGAAAGGTGCAATCCTCTTGGAAGGCACTTTGGCAGTGTCTTCAAGGGTAAACGTACACCAGCCATTAGGCTTGCCCCAGAGGAAACCTGTGTCTGTGCACAGACTTGTAAGCAAATGTTCACACAAGCCATAAACTGGAAGTACCCCAATGTCCATCAACAGGGATGGTTAAAAAACAGTGGCAAGTCCATAACAGCATTTAATTTAGGAATAACAAGAAAAATAGCATGAAGGATCTCAAAATAATCATACAACTGAATGAAGACAGGTAAAACCAGACAAGAGCCACTTCCTTCTGCTGCCCAGACAGCCTGGGGTGCAGACCCCAGAGTGTGGCTCCACCCCACACACGCCCACCTCTGCTGTGCCTCTTGCCATTTCCTTCCTCCACCCCAAGCACCAGCACTTGCATGGCTGAGCCGTAGGGCCACCTCTTCTGGAATCTTCTCAAGACCAGTGGCCTCCAGCGCCTGCCTCCCCAGGCCAGCCCCAGTGACCCAAATGCCCCTGCCTACAGCTTGGAAGGCTGCAGGGTGTCTGCCGCTGCTGACATTGGAGCTGCCTGGGTCCTTGTACACAGCTTCCTTCTTCCCCAAAAAGGGAAATAGAGGCTGAGTTGGGGAAGTAGCATTGCTTGTGCAGAAGGGTGGTTGGGGAGGGCTGGAATTTAGGAGAAAGCTCTGGAGGCTAGGATCAGAGGGCTGGGAATGAGGGGTGGTGTGGGCTTTGCAAAGGCCAGACCCCCAGCCAGGCTTCCCCAGACAAGTTGAAAGAATGAGCCGTGTCTTGGGGGTGGGTGTATGCAGACACTTCTGCAAGGGCACGAGGAGAGGGGTGGGCCTGGCCAGGCCCTGTTTTCATTGATAAAAGGCTGGGGGCCTATAATCCCAGCTACTCAGGAAGCTGAGGCAGGAAGATCACTTGAGTTCAAGAGTTCGAGGCTGCAGTGAGGTATGATTACACCACTGCACTCCAGCCTGGGCAACAGAGTGAGAACCTGTCTCAAAAAAACAAAATAAAAAAAAGACAGGCACTCACTTTGGACCCACCCTCCGACACAGGTGAGGAACAGAGTGCCTGCTGTTTGCCAAGCATTGCAGTCTGAGCTGGGGAGGCAACAGGGAGCCAACCAGGAAAGAGCCCGACCTGCTACTGGGCAGGGATCTTACAGACCTAGCAAGAAGACACCTGGGCTTTGGAGCCCCTGAGCCTCGGCCTGGCCTCGGGGGGCTGGGTGTGTCCTGGGACAGGTTCCTGCGTGTCTCTGCTTCTGTTGTGGGAGGGTCCTGAGCCCCCACCTTTCCTTGGCTCTGACCTTCTCTCTCCCCTCGAGGCCCTGGGAGAGCAGGAGGGAGAAGGGAGCTCTGATGGGCCCTCTCGATGGGGACAGAAGGAAGCCTGAGGTTCTCCTGGAGCCAGGGTCCTCCCATGGATCAAGGCGGGGGATACAGGGCTGTGTCCCACTGTGTCCCCCTGCTCCTCCTTGGTAAAGGCCCGCAATGGTCCCCTCAGGGTCACAACAGAGTCATCATAGGGGGCTGTGACCTCCTCTGACACCTGGATATCCAGAGAGCTTTCATCCTCCGGTGGATGGGGCTGATGTAGTCTGGATATTTGTCCCCGCCCAGATCTCATGTTAAAGTGTGATATCCAGGGCTGCAGTGGGGCCTGGTAGAGGTGACTGGGTCATGGGGGGTGGGTCCCATGGCTTAGTGCTATCGTCGAGATTACAAGTGAGTTCTTGCAAGATCTTGTTGTTTAAAAGTGTGTGGCACCTCCTCCCCCACACTCTCTCCCACTGCTGCTCTCACCATGTGACACGCCTGCTCCCCCTTTGCCTTCCGCCATGATTGAAAGCTTCCTAGCCTCCTAGAAGCAGAAGCAAGAGCCACACTTCCTGTGCAGCCTGCAGTGCCGTGAGCCAATTAAACATCTTTTCTTATAAATTGCCAGACTCAAGTGTTTCTTTATAGCATTGCAAGAATGGCGTAACTCAGGAACACAGGCATGTGGTTGCAGGCTGCCTAGGAGAGGACTGAGAGAGCAGCCCCTGGGGCTTGTGATGTCCTTGAGCCCAGGCCGGCAGGGACAGAAAGGCATGAGTGAGTGTGCACACACTCAGACGTTCCCACACAGCCCAACACACATCCACACACAACCAGCACAGAAGAACGCACGTTTGCTCCCGTACCAAGAACATACAAAGTAGAAGGTATTCGAGGCTGTGGCTTTGCATTGGCGTCCCCCGTCCCCCTGGCTGCTAGCAAAGCCCCCTGAGCCCTTTGGGCCTGCTTTGGTTGACTCTTCTGTGGATTGGCCAACAGCTCCCTGATGGCAGGTCCCAGCAGCCCCATCCCCTCCCTAGGGCCCTGTCCAAGTCAGGCCTGGACACCCACTGCATCCAGCCACAAGCCCAGAAGAAAACTCTCCATTTCTTCTGTATCCACTTCCCACCACCAGCTCAGGAAGGGCTCTGCTTGCTGGTCAGAGACTGTCCAGTCCTGAAACAGCCCCAGTTGCCCAAGCTACTCTGGCCTTCCCAGGTGGCCTTCCCAGGTGGGCCTCTCAGCCAATTTGCCCCTCCTGGTTCTTATCTGTGGGTCCATCTCCCACCTTGCCATGAAGAGGCCCCTAGGAGGCCCCAGCTTCCAGCTTCCTCCTTCCACCACATGCATGCACAGCCACATGCACAGATGCACGCACACACAGACCCATGCATACCATACACGCATGCACACCCCACCTGATGCACATGCACGCACACATGCAAACACACACATATAGGCATGCACACCAAACACATGCACACATCATACATGCACACACATGCACACCCCACCACATACCTAAGCACACATGCACACCCCACTACATGCATGAACACATATACACATGCATGCAAGCACAGCATACACGTGCACTCACATACATGCACATCCCACACACACATGCACACCATGCAGGCATACCACACATACCATACACATGCACACACATGCATGCACACCCCCCACATACACACACCCCACCACACACACATGCACACACACAAATACACACACACCACACAACACATACACATACATGAATACACACGCACATACATGCACACTCCCCCACATGCATGCCCCATGCACGTGCACACACACACACATGCGCACACATATACATATGCATGCATGCACACCATACACGCGCACACATATACATATGCATGCATGCACACCATACACACCACACACATGCACACCTCCCATGGATGCACATATGCATCCACAACCCACCACACGCAAACACATGCATACACACAGATGTACACCTCTCCCTCGCAACACACTCTCTGCAGGCTGAGGTCTTTGCCCAATGCCAATCTGAACATGCCAGGCCCCCTCTGGATCTATCTCCTCTCCTGACCTCAATGCCGCTCCCTGGCCTCAGGCCGCACTCAGCCCTTTGTCCTCCCCTTGGGCTCTTTCCAGTTCCTTACTTGGCTCAGGTTGGACCTGCTGTGCCCCTGCCTGCTCTGAGGGGAGCGGCCAGGGACTGGGTGTCCTCTACACCTGGCTGCCCCTCCCCAACCAGGAAGATTTGCCCACTGACTCCCTCCCCAGTCCTGGCTGCCTAGGGGCAGGAACTGTTTGGCATACCTTTTATTTCCAATCTGGAGCACAAGGCCCAGCCCATAGATATTTCCTGGGGCCAGAGTGAAGGGCAGGAGCCCTGGGCTGAGTCAGGGAACCAGGAGGGTCTGAGCCTACCCACAGCAGGCCCACCCTTGCCCCTGGGTGCAGATGGTCACCCAGGCCCATCATGCAACTTCTGCTCTTTCCTTTCCCAGGGAGCAGCTAGGCAACCACCTCCTCCTCACCTCTCCAGGAAACTTGAAGCCGCCACCCCCAACCCCATGTTACTTCCCTGACACAACTGATCAGTTCACAGACAGGCCTGGAGGGGCCTTTGCTGAACCCACTGCCCCTGAGTGAATTTACGTGTGGCTGGATGCAGAGCACTTCCTCTCTGTGCCTCCAGGCCTGAGGCCTCTTCTTGTCATCCTCAGGTCATCCACTCCCTAGTCAGCACCCCTCCCCTGCCATCTGCCCTGCTTCCCTTCCAGGGCAGCTTGAGAGGGCAGGGTTGAGGAGTGTCCTGGGTGCTCCTGGCCTCACGCATGGCACACAGCTCCACCTGCCCTCCTGGCTGGACCTTCTCACTCCCAAATGGCCTGGACATCCCACGCCCTGAATACTCTACTCCAGCTGAGCCTGCCTTCCCACCTGGTGGGCTGGCTACTACAGGAGTCTGTCTCCAAGGCCAGCCCCTCCCTCTTGCTCCTGAGCTTCTGATAAGAGGAGAACCAGAGCCTGAGGCTAGGGCTCTCTCTGCCTCACTCATGCCCTACCCATAACAAGGGCTTGGAGATCCCTGCTTATCAAAACTCAGGCAAACAGTCCCAATAGCCAGACACACTCGAGGGCAAGGGCAGGTGGTGCTCAGGGCTTCCACTTGGAGAGAAAAGAGCTAATTCTTGCTCAATTTGGTCACCAGCTGGCTGAACCTTGATTTTCCCTTCCATCACGTGTGGAGGTGGAGCTCCCTGCCAGGTGTGAAAACCCTGGTGCAGGCCTTCAATTTACTGGTGAAGACTGAAGACAAGAAGTCTCTGCAGAGAGGCTTGGATCCCAGGACAGACACCCTCATCCGAGGCCAAAGTAGAAGCTGCAGGCTGAAAGACCACAGGCCAGAAAAACATGAGACCCTATGTTCTGGCAAAGAGAGGCTGCATTAAAGTTGAAGCCACAAGGTCTCCAAGCAGTTCCACAACTGCTCACAGTGTTTATCAAGCACAATGGGAAAAGCCTTAATTGTGCACTGGAGAAGTCTGGCAGATGCCACCTTATGCTGGGGACTGAGTTAACCTTGCCGGAAATGGGACACACAATACCATGTGGCTCCAGGGATGATGCATGAAGGCCACATACAGCCTTCGAGGTATTCTCGCCCAAAATGCACAGCCTGCATCTAATTGTCGGGAGACATCAGACCAACCCAAATTGATGGCTGTTCTGCAAAATGCCTAATTGTGCTCCTCAGAGGTCTCAGGGGCATGAGGGACAGGGAAGAGCGGAGGAGCCAGAGGCATGGCATCACCAAAAGTGACAAGGGACCCAGGACGGGGTTCTGGGACAGAAAAGGGATCTTGATAGAAAAATGAAGGAAAGC
Source organism: Theropithecus gelada (assembly GCF_003255815.1). Lineage (NCBI taxonomy): Eukaryota > Metazoa > Chordata > Mammalia > Primates > Cercopithecidae > Theropithecus > Theropithecus gelada. Next base: position 23,702 of record NW_020257551.1, read on the forward strand.
TGAGTGACGTCCAGAGTGTGGTGAATAGAACACACTTAGTTTTGAACAATTGGCATGGTTATGTACCACAGGGTTGGGCAAGGGGACCCAGGGCTCTCAGTGCCACTCCTGCAATGTTTATGTAAGTCTGAAGTTATTTCAAAATAAAAAGTTAAGCCTGGGCAACATAGCAAGACCCCCTTTCTTAAAAAAAAAAAACATAAACATAAATGAGCTGGACACGGTGGCGTGCATCTGTAGTCCTAGCTACTTGGGCTGCTGAGGCAGGAGGATTGCTCGAGCCCAGGACTTCAAGGCTGTAGTGAGCTGTGTTCACACCATTGTACTCCAGCCTGGAAGACAGAATGAGACCTCATCTCTGATATAAAAATAATAAAATAAAATAAATAAAAAGTTAAAAAATGTCCTGAAACCGTACAGAAGGAAGACCCCCAGAATGTCCAAGTGGCAGCCACAGCGACAGGAGATTTAAGCCTATGGGATGGATTCCACCCAAGGTTCTAGGGGGAATCTTTTCACTACCCTCCCAAAATAGCACAAACGATGGGGTATATCTGGGAGCACGGGCGTTGTTCTGGAGAGAGAATACATTGCTTTGATCAGATTTCCACAGGCGTTTGAAGCACACAGGTTATGAACCACTGCCCAGAGTCATCTCTGTTTACAGAGGAGCCGATTCAGGGCTCCCCTGAGGCCAGGGCTCACGTCCAGGCTCTGGAGTCCTGGCAGCCAGCCTCCACGGAAGCCAAGTTCTCTGCCACAAACACCTTTGTCAGGGGTTTCTGCTTTTGTTGACACAACAGAGGCATCTATGGGGGTGAAACAGAGGCATCTTGCCTGTGGGAAGTGCCAGCCATCCCAGAAGGCCAGGGAATCATCCCAGTCAGCAGGAAAATGCCTTCATTAGAGTGGACTGTCAGAGGTCCCACTGGAGTGGGACACAGACTACTGGGAGGCAGGGTGCTTAGACACAAATGCTGCCAATTTGGCCAAGTCACCTGGGAAGGAGCCTGGTTGAATTTTTTGAGTCACCTAAGGCCTGCTCTATTCAGGCCCAAGACTTTTATTCTAACACAGCAATCAGGTGTCAGAGAAACGAAGAAGAAAGGAAACCGCATAACAAAATTGTTCTGTAAGGGAAGTATCTTCCACTTGGGAAAACCATCTTTCCCAGAAACTTGTTGTCATCTCATTTAGCAGTTATTTACTGAATTCATCCAAAGTATCAATTATCTATCTTTCCTTCCTTTCGTTCATTCATCCATCCGTCATCTACATCCTCCATCTATCCATTCATCTATCGTGCATCATCCACCATCCATCCATCCATCCATCCATCCATCCATCCATCCATTACCTATCATCCATCATCTACCACCACCTACCACCTATCCACCTATCAATTCATCTATCCATTCACCATCCATCCATCCATCTATCCTCCATATATCTATTATCTATCATCTACCATCATCCACCATCCACCACCCATCTATCCATCCACCCATCATCCATCATCTGTCATCTACATCCATCCATCATCCATTATCCATCCATCCATCATCCACATCTATCCATCATCCATATATCATCCATCATCCACCATTCATCCATTCATCATCCATATCCATACATTATCTATACATCTATCATCCATCATCATCCACCATCCATCCATCCATCCATCCACAATCCATCCATTGTCCATCCATTACCCATCATCCACCATCTACCATCACTCATCCATCCATTCACCCATCATTCATTCATCATCCATCATCATCAATTGATCACCCATCCATCATTCAACCATCATCCATCCATCATCCCCTTCATCGTCTGTCCATTCATCATCTATCTGTTGCCCATCATCCATCCATCTCTAATCCATCCATCACCATTTATCCATCACCATTCATCCATCATCCACCCATCATCCATTCATCCATCTATCCACCACCCACCATCCAACCATCATCCATCCATCCATCCATTCAACCATCCATCCAGGATCTGAGAATCCCTAATGAGCCAGGCACTGGGCTGAACTAGGAATATGAGATGAATAAGAAGCAAGGTGCCCACTCTCAAGAACCACAGACAAAAAATCCTCCAGAGGCTGGGCATGGTGGCTCACGGCTGTAATCCCAGCACTTTGCGGGGGCTGAGGTGGGCAGATCATGAGGTCAAGAGATCGAGACCATCCTGGCCAATATGGTGAAACCCCGTCTCTATTAAAAATACGAAAATTAGTGGAGCGTGTTGGTGTGCGCCTGTAGTCACAGCTACTTAAGAGGCTGAGGTGGGAGAATCACTTGAACCCGGGAGGCGGAGGTTGCAGTGAGCTGAGGTCACGCCATTGCACTCCAGCCTGGCAACAGAGGGAGACTCCATCAAAAGAAAAAAAATCCTCCAGAAAGTGGACTGCTGCTCAATATGATAAAATTTCTAACAACTTAGGCTTTCTGAAAGTTGAAGGAGTTCCTGTCCTGGTGATAAATAAAACAGAGGTTGGATGACAATCTTTCAGGAGAAGAGAGTCCTTGCCTTGGTAAGGAGAATGAACCAGGGGAAGCCTTCCCTATCTCTAGTGGGAGGCTTTGCTGGTGTGTGTGTTAGGCTTTTTTCCTGGGACTGTGCTAAATCATGTGCTTTTGGGAGCTTACAGTTCACAAGGGAGGTAGTAGAGAGGACAAGGACACACAGCAAGGCTTGACAACATGAGCTCTGAGGCAGGCCTGGGATGGAGGGGCGATGAATAGTGGGTAGATGGATGGGTGGGTGGATAGATAATGGATTGAGGGATGGTGGATAGATGGATGATGATGGATGGTGGATGGATGGATAGATGGATGGATGAATGATATTGATGGATGCTGGATGGATGGACAATGGACAGTGGATGGATAGATGGATGATAGATTGATGGATGGCACATAGACGGATGGATAGATGGATGGATGTTGGATGGTGGATGGACGGATGGATGAATTGATGGATGGTAGATCATGCATGATGGATAAATGGATGATGATGATGGATGGATGGATGAATGATGGATTGATGGATGGTGAATTATGCATGATGGATGAGTGGATGATGGATGGATGGATGGATAAAGTCTGAGAAGGTGAGGGAGTTCTAGGTGGTAAGAGGTGGGCATTTAGGGAAAGGCAGAAGAGCTGCCAGGCAAGGCTCCATCACAGCTGAGGGCAGTGCAGTTGTCGGATGCAGGGAATAATGAGATTAGCTTTGATGGTTCCTTTGTCTCTTGCATCTCAGAACTTTTGGACTAGAGGGATCTTAACAATCCTTTGTTTCTAGATTTGGATTTAATGGGCTTTGCAAGTATCAGAGAGCATCTGGGGACTAACAGAGGACTGCCAAGTGTTTTTATTTTGTTGAGAGAGGAAAAGATAGATATAGATAGATAGATAGATAGATAGATAGATAGATGGATAGATATAGATATATCTCTCTATAAATAGACAGATATAGATATGTAGATATATGGTAGATATTATACATATATATGTATAAAATATCTACCATCATAATTTCAAAAAAGGACCTTTGAACATCAAACAGGAAGGATATGTTTCCAAATTCTTTTTTTTTTTTTTTTTTTTTTGAGATGGAGTCTTGCTCTGTTGCCCAGGCTGGAGTGCAGTGGCACGATCTCGGCTCACTGCAAGCTCCGCGTCCCGGGTCATGCCATTCTCCTGCCTCAGCCTCCTGAGTAGCTGGGACTACAGGCGCCCGCCACCATGCCCAGCTAATTTTTTTGTATTTTTAGTAGACAAAGGGTTTCACCATGTTAGCCAGGATGGTCTCAGTCTCCTGACCTCGTGATCCACCCATCTCGGCCTCCCAAAGTGCTAGGATTACAGGCGTGAGCCACCGTGCCCGGCCATGTTTCCAAATTCTTAAATGTTGAACATTTGCCCAAATCATTCCAAAATCCTTGTCTTTCACATTTTACTAAAGTTGCTCAGTTGCCACTATTTATTAAGCAGTGACTGTCTTTTAAGTGGCAAAGAAGCCTGCAGCCTCTGTCCCCTCAGAGCTGACCTTCCTATGGGGAGGTGACCCAGGAAGCATTTCAGCAGGGACAGGTGTGTGCTCAGAAGGTAGGTGCTGAGGGAGCACAGCATGGAGGCTTCCCTGCTCTGGGGTGACAGTGGGAAAAGCAGGTCCAAGCCTATCCTTGTATTAACTAATGAGAGAAGTGGCCCTGACAGGAAGATGGCTCAGAGAGGGTCAGCCACGGGCCCCAGGCTGCACAGCAGTGAGTGCAGAGCCCAGACAGAGGGGTCACAAGAGAGGTCCCTGAACCCATCATTACAGGCTCCTGCAGCTCCAATGGGTGTTCCCATGGCTGGTGTTTCCATGGCTGTAGCTCAAGGGAGCCGGGAGCCCACCTGCCTGGCTGGGCCCCCACTGCATGGCTGAGAGGGGCATGCCTATCTGTGGAAAGGCTGTCGGGGCTGATACAGGGCAAGAAGAGAAGGACAGTCCGGAACTCCTGGGCTCCTGGGACATGCCTGTTGGTCCAGAGGGGACTCCTGAGTGGCTTTTCTGAGGGACAAACAACTTGAAGGAGGGAAAGTTCTGGGTAGGGGGAGGGGATTGTTGTTAAATGCAACCATAGGACAATGAAATCCAGCTCCTCAGGGAGGCAGAGTGCTCAGTCTGAAGGGCTTCACCCAGGTTGGCCCCTCTGGGAAGCCCAGCAGGGAACTAGGACTGGAGGCTTCTAACAATGATCATGGCTGGGGGAGGGTCTCCAGTGATTCTGACACATCAACAGAGGTGAGATCTCCCAAGGTCAGATTCCATTCTGTGCTGACCCCTCCTCTGGGCTGTGACCGGAAGGGAGGCTATGGACAGCTTGGCCATGACTTTGTAAGGGCTATATGGGACCCTGGACAAGACCCTGAATAGGAGCCTGCCAGGAGAAGGGGGTGGGGGGTGTCTCTGATATGCTGATGGCCATCCCCCCATGAGTGGACAGTGGTCACTGGGTCTCTGGCCTGGCCTCTTCCTGGAGGTGGGCACCTTGGTCACAGGCTCTGGGATTCAGGGCCCTGGCTGCTGGCAGCTGGTGGCTGGGCTGCTCAGCCTGGGAACGGGGCTGTGGTTCTGCTTCTGTGGCCCCATCCTGGGGCAGCTGACACCTCCTTTCCTAGGAGCTTGGGATGCCGCCTGTGCCCAGTCTGCTTCTTGATGTTGACCCATGCTCACCTGGTCATGTCTCCTGGGGCCCTCCAATGCTGTCCCCAGCCCCTGGAAACCTGTGGCTTCGTCTCTTTCCCCTGGCAATGCTGACAGTCTGACTGGACACCCCCAGCTCCAGCAGGGAAGCACAGGCCGAGGGCGGGACCCCATGGTGGCCAGCTCAGCCAGGTGCTAGGGGCCCAGATTCCCAACATTGCCCACTGCCCAGGAGAAAAACTGCTGAATCTCCACTGAGAAGTTCTCACCTTCACTGTGACAAAAAATTCCTTCTGCCCCCCAAGTGCTCCCTACTGCAGCCAGCTTCTCTCCCCAGGTCTGCAGGGCAAATGCCCCATCCCCCAGGCCTTGCCCCAGCCTGATCTGCCAGCCCTTTGCAGCACCAGTGAGGAGCAGTCTCCCTGTACTCCAGGGACTGGCCTTCAGGCATCTTGGTGGATGGAGGGTCACAGCGAACCCAGTCCCCCCGTGCACACTGCACCCTGTATAATTACCACACCCCTACCACACACGTGGGACCCATAGAGTTGTGGGGACAATGGCCACCCCGAATGCATTGGGTCCCTCTCTCCTAGTGCTGCCCTCATCTCCTGCCTGCTGAGGCCACAGCTGCTGGAAGGGGCTGGCTGAGTGAGGGGGTGCCTTGGATCCCAGCTAGGACCACCTGACCAGACTGGCAAAATCCTTCTCGTGCCCATCGGGAGGCCACAACAGGCTTCCAGAGCAGCAACGGGTGGGCCCTCTTCCCCCACTGAGGCCCGAGCACAGGGGAAGGAGAAGACCCTTTGCTGTGCGGCACACAGGGGGACTTAGCCCGCGCCCCTGTCCCCTCCGGAGCCGACGCCCGGGCGCCTCCCCTCAGGGGCTGCCCACTTTCCCTCATTCCTGCGGCCCCAGGAGGAGCCAGGCGGCCAGGAGGGGGTGTCGCGGTGGCATTTGGTAATCATGGCCTGCACAAAAGGCCCCGGAGCCACCTGAGAGCGGAATGCGGCTCGCGCCCCACCGCGGCCACGGCCCCTGACACCGCCGGGCGGCCCGCGCGGCCGGGAGCCGTGCTGACCCGCTGGGGCGCTTGAATCCGGCTTTGTGCGCCACTGTCACGCCAAGTTAGGCCCACAATGGCCGGCGATATTTTATATGAATTTCCCCCTGGTCGGTGATTAGGCGAGCGCAGGCCAGTCATAGCAACCTGGAAGTATGCGCCGCGCGCCAGGCCGTCGGGCGCGAGGGGAAATCCCCATTCAGACGCTTTAATTCAGCACCGCGAAGGGCGTGTGAACCGCCCGCGCATTTGCACTCTCCCCTTGTGCTTAATCTTGTCGCCGTCGCTGGGATATTGTGCTCCCAGCCGGACGCGGCGGGGAGTCAGCCGGGGTTCCCCTCCCACTGGGGAGAGTTAATGATACACCAGAGAGGCCGCTGGAGCCAGGGGAGCCCCCCAACCCAACGCAGCTTAAACGGCAACACTTTCCGATTGGGGGGGTCAGGGGTCGCAACCTGGATTTGGGGACGCTGGTTCCCTAAAGAGCTGCCCTCTGTGTCCCCATGTCCTAGCAGGCAGGCCCCACCCCTATGCCGGCCCTCATAGGCAGGGGACACACAGGGAGGAGGTGGACCACCCCGAGGGGCTCCTGGGGACTCTGCCGGGAGGAGAGGAGGCTGGGCTGTCTCTTGACTGGGGATGACATTGGGGAAATGATGGGGGACTTGTGGGGCACCCAGCAAGGCTTACTGACATGTGGTGTGCAGGAACCCTTTCATTACTCTCCCCACCCTTTGGGGCTGGAGGGGTCCTGGGGCACCAACCAGGAATCTGGCCCTGTGCTTTGAGTGGGGATACCCTGGGGTTCACAGTCCCCAGAGGGGACTGGAAATGCTTGAAGAGAGGGTGGTGTGTGAAGGCTGAGTGGGAAGGCCACTGCTGCAGGCCCCACCCACACTGGGAAGGAAGAAGCAAACCCCAGGGCTCTGGGAAGTGTCCACAAGGAGTTGTGGGAAGCACACTTACTTGGGAAGCACAAGAGATTGCATACCTCCCCCTGCCACTACACTCCCCCCAGCCCATCTGGCAGGTGCCAGGACCTGGGGGGACTCCTGGGCCCAGCCCATGTTAGAGGGCACCAAGTGTGTGAGCACAGGTGGCATCCCTAGGCTCCAGGCCTCACCCGCTCCTGGCCTCCGTCCCTTTCTCTAAGGAGCACATACCCCACCTGGCCTAGAGCAGGCCAGGCTCTCTGCAGAGCCACATGCCGCCTGAGATCCAGATGCTGGGCCCTGGGTTGCTGCATCTTCTGCAGCCATCCCTGCCCTTTCTCTGTACCTGTATCCATGGCAGCTTTACCTTGCCAGGGGTCAAGAGTGGAGTGTCTCCAACTCTCCAGGGAAGTGAGCCCTCCCGGTGCCTGGGGCCTGCGGCAGGGGACAGAGAAGCTGCATGGTGTGCCCAGTCTCCATGCACTTAAAATTCTCAAATGCTTTCTGCCCCAGGCAGGTTGAATGTCCTGCTTCTTTTGGACCCCAGAAGAGAGAGCTCTTCAGAGACCAGGCTCAGCTTCTGTGGCAGAGCCCCATGTTCCAAGGACTGATGGTTTCTCCCAGCCTCAGTCTGGTGGCCCCAGCCCCCAGTCCCAGCCCAGGTGGATGGCAGATGGGGCTGAAAGCAGGAGGTGTGAGGATATGAAGTTCCTTCCTTCATATGTTCACACTCATGCACACGCGCACACACATGCACATGCATACACAGAGGCATGCACATATATGGCATATGTGCACATATAGGCACACACATGCACCCCTCACAATGCACACACTAGGGTGCACACTCATGTGCACACACACACAGGAGGCTGGGCCCCTCTCCTCACAGCTGGCTGAGGGTTTTTAACTGTGTTCAACAAGGCCATCTTGGCAGGGGTGGCCAGGCACCCTGCGGCCCCTGCCACAAAGCCTGGGGTGACCTTTGACATGATTAGGGTTGCCCTGACCCTAATCCAATCAGATGATTATGGAGAGCATGGCCAGGGCCTCCACAATGGCCTCCTGAGCAGGCCTCTCTCTGAGGCACCCGGCGGGCTCCTTCCTCCCAGGCCACCAGGACTCCAAGCATTTCTGAGTCTCTGTGGCAGCAGGAGGGAGGAGCAGGTACTTCCCCTTTCCTACTTAAACCTATTTAAGCCATGAGGAGGTAGGAAGGGTCCCAGACTGTGTTCCTCCATCAGAAAGGGGAGGAGAAGGGGGTAGTAGGATGAGAGAAGGGGAGAAGGAGAGGGTTGAGGGGAGGTGAGTGGGGTGGGAGGGGAGGCTAGAAGCGCAGTGGGAGTTCAGCCCTTTGCAGAGAGGCCGGCATAGCAGCAGGAAAGCAACCCGAAACGGGGGCTCCCTGCCCCCACCGAATGTCAGCACCTTGGGGCAGGACCTGGGCATCTGTGGGGCCCACTTGCCCCTGGAGAGCCTGCGGCATTAATCCAATAGCTCCATTGAGAAATTGTCAGTGACCACGCAGATCCATCCCCGCCCTGCCTGGAGGGATGCATACATGGGGATGGGGTATCCTCTAGAGTCCTACCCTCTCTGCTTCCTCCCAGGCTGCACCTGCCTTCCCTGCGGGCTCCGGGTTCCTCCAGTGATTCCTAAACTGTATGCTCCAGCTAGGCCCCATCATTGCTGGGCCTGCCTGAGGGCTCTGCTCACCCCCACATCAGCCCCAACCTTGGCATGGGCTGTCCCCTCTGCCTGGGGACTTTGCAGCCAGGTTGCCAAGGTTCAAGTCTCTGTTTTGTCACAGTGCTTCAGCTTCCTCATTTGTAAAACAGGGTCACTGCACTGCGGGCCTCATCAGATGGGCGTTAGGATTCAACTGGCCACGGTGTGTCGAACACTTAAACAGTGCCTGGAAAGTACTGGATATGTGTGTTTTAAAGAAAGAAAATCCTTCAAGATTCAGCCCAGGGGTCACCTCCCCTGGGAAGCCCTCCTGGGATTCCCTGAGGAATGTACCATTGTCTTTAGGTCACTGACTTAACACATCATTTCTAAACATGTGCTGTGTGGCAGAGTGCATCTCTGTGCTTTCACAGGGGACTGACTGTGTGCATTTGCACCACATGTATACCTGTGGCATGTGCTATCGGGATGCTGTCACACACCAGACCCATGGGAGACCCCCAAGGGTCCCAGCTCTTGTTCCAGGAGACTCCTGGATCTTCCTGGAGTATGCCAAACCCTAGGGAGTTTCTCCCAAAAACCAAGAGTGGGAGCTATTGATAATGACTGGGACTTGTGAAAATCAGGCACCTTTAATTCCCTGTTTTCCTTAAACTTTAAGGAGGACCTAACTGAGTCATGTGCTGATAGGCTTTTTCCACATTTTGATGATAGGCCACCATGTGATTTTTGGCATACATAACTCTAAAAACATTCAAAGAATTGAGAGATGCATGATAACTAAGTGTTCCCATTTTTATCTATTTATTTATGTGAACAAAGTTTTTCTCACATCTAGCACTACTAAGTTCAAAAGCAAGATGGGCCTACCTGCAGCTAACATCCTATCTGGTGGTGAAAGACTGAAAGCTGTTTGTCCACTCTCAACTCTGCTATTCATCATGGAACCGGAGGCTCTGGCCAGGGCAATAAAGGAAGAAAAATGAAAAAAGTGCATCCAGATTGGAAGGAAGAAATAAAACTATCTTATATGTAGAATGCCCTAAGAATCTGCAAATAAAAAATATATTAGAACTGATAAACAACTCCAGCAAGGTTACAGAGTACAAGATTCATATTAAAAATAATTTGTGTGTGTATGTGTGTGCGCGCGCGTATGTGTGTGTGTGTTTTTGAGACAGAGTTTCACTCTGCTGCTCAGGCTGGAGTGTACTGGTGTGATCTCAGCTCATTGCAACCTCCGTCTCCTGGGCTTAAGGGATTCTTGTTCCTCAGCCTCCTGAGTAGCTGGGACTACGGGTGTGCACCACCATGCCTGGCTAATTTTTGTATTTTTAGTAAAGACAGGGTTTTATCATGTTGGCCAGGGTGGTCTTGAGCCCCTGACCTCCAGTGATCTCCCTGTCTCGGTCTCCCAGAGTGCTGGGATTACAGGCATGAGCCACTGCACCCGGCTTCATTTGTGTTTCTATTCACTAGTGACAAATAATTCAAAAATGAGATTAATAAAACAATTTCATTCACAACAGCATCAAAAAGAATAAAATACTTAGGAATACATTTAACAAAAGAAGTGCAAGATTTGTATGCTGAAAACTACAAAATGTCATGAAATAAATTAAAGACCTAAATGGGAAGATATCCTATGTTCATGGATCAGAAGACACAATATTAGTAGAACAATATTTCCCAAACTGATCTATGCATTCAACACAATTTCTAAAAATCTAAGCTTTGTTTTTTGCAGAAATTGATGAGCTAATCCTAAAAGTGATATGGAACTGTAATTGCCTCCAAATAGCCAAAATAACCTTGAAAAGAAAGATAAGCAGGAGGACTCACATGTTGTAATTTCAAAACACTACAAAACTATAATAATCAAAACAGTGTGACACTGGCATAAAGACAGACATATGGAACAATGGAATAGAATAAAGAGCCCAGAAATAAATTCATACATCTAGGGCCAACTGATTTGCAGTAAAGGTGCCAGGACTATTCAAAGGGGAAAGAACAGTCTGCAACAGATGGTGCTGGAATAACTGGATTTCCACATGCAAAAGAATGTGATTAGATCCCTGCCTCACCTCGTCTATGAAAATTAAAATAAAGACCGAGATGTAAGAGCTAAAACTCTAAAACTCTTATATATGTTAAAAAAAACACTAATTAAGGCCGGGCGCGGTGGCTCAAGCCTGTAATCCCAGCACTTTGGGAGGCCGAGACGGGTGGATCACGAGGTCAGGAGATCGAGACCATCCTGGCTAACACGGTGAAACCCCGTCTCTACTAAAAATACAAAAAACTAGCCGGGCGAGGTGGCGGGTGCCTGTAGTCCCAGCTACTCGGGAGGCTGAGGCAGGAGAATGGCGTAAACCCGGGAGGCGGAGCTTGCAGTGAGCTGAGATCCGGCCACTGCACTCCAGCCCGGGCTACAGAGCAAAACTCCGTCTCAAAAAAAAAAAAAAAACCACTAATTAAGAGTAGATCTTTGTGAGCTTGGGTTAGGCAATGGTCTCTTAGATATGGCATCAAAAGCCAAGGAATCAAAGAAAAAAACTGATAATTTGGAATTCATCAAAATTAAAATCTTGCATGCCTCAAAGGATACCATCAAGCAAGTGAAAAGACAACCCATGGAATGGGGGAAAATATTTGCAAATCATGTATTGGATAAGGGACTTGAATGCAGACTATATAAAACACTCATACAACTCAATGACAAAAAGACAAACAACCCAATTAAAATGTGAGTGGAAGAATGGAATAGACATTACTACAAGGAAGAGAGGCAAATGGCCAATGAGCACATGAAAAGATGCGCAACAACCTTAGGTATCAGGGAAATGCAAATGAAAACCTCAATGAGACATTGCTTCACACCCACTAGGATGGCTAGAACAAAACCAGCAAGCAGAAAATAACAAGTGCTGGTGAAGATGTGCAGAAATCAAAATCCTCAGATCCTGCTGATGGGAATGTAAAATGGTGCAGACACTTTGGAATAGTTTGACAGTTCCTCAGAAAGTTAAGCAGGGAGTTCCTCTATGACCCAATTCTGCTCCTAGGTATATACCAGAGAGAATTGAAAATACACATTCACACAAAAAGCATTACTTATAATAGTCAAGAAATTGAAAAAACCTAAATGCCTATCAATGAGTGAATGGGTAAACAAAATATGGTCTATCCATACAATGGAATATTACTCAGCCATAAAATGGAAGGAAGTTCTGGTATATGACCAGGCTCCTAGACCACAGATTTGGGGACTCCAGAGCAGCACTCATTCATAGGCCTCTCCTCGAAGCAGCTGGAGGTGCAATTAGGATTAGGACCCAGTGCTGTTCACTGACTTTGGGGCTTTGCATTCAGCTGGCTGGCCCCCCAGCCAATCTGCTGGCTGGGATTCCCATCTGTGCAGATCTGTGCCTTTCCATGGGCGTGGTCCAGACAGCGATGGCACAGGCTCCCCAAGGCTCAGCTTGGAGGATAGACCCAAGGTTTCCTGAATGTATGACTCATGAGGCTAGCTTCCTCCTGGCCTCCAGCCGGGCTCAGATGTCCAGGTTGGGAGTCAGTGAGCTGATGCCGTCTATGGGCAGGAACCCTCCCCCCTTCCACAAGTGAGATGTCCTCTCCTCTTCCACAAGTGAGAGACATCCTGACATTCTGGAGGGCAATGGAATATCCTAAAGATGCCTGAGGGTAGCAGGGCTTTAGGGAATGGCATGTTGCCCTCTGACCCCATGCAACACAGCCTTCCTCCAGCACCTGGTATGGCTCTAAGCAGGACAGGCTTCCTGTTTTCTTCCTAAAATCCCTGCTTCCTTCTCAGAGGGGGAGTGGGCAGCCCTAAGCACCCCATCCTGGCTCTGGAGCCAGCAACCACATGGCACAGGGCCCAGTCTGGTGCTCTTGGCCTTTTGCAGTGTATATGTTGCCCATGCCTCCCTCCATGCCACCACTGGCTACAGGACAGCCCAGGAATCTTAGCGGGCAGCAATTGCATCACACGCACACATAGACATGCACATGCATGCCACAGCCACATGCACACGTGCACAGGCACATCCACATACACCCATACACAGGCACATGTATCCACCAGACCACATACACATTCACTACACCTGACACACATGCACACACATGCACATGCACACACCCCACACCACACCACGTGCATGTGCACACATGACACATCACACCACATCCCCATGCACGTGCACACTCACATACGCACAATGCATCACACATCACACACACCCTTGGACACGCTCGATGAGCTGCACAGCCCTGGGACCTTACTCCTGTGCACCCTGGTAGCCGTCTCCAGGGGAGCTGCGTGGTGTGTTTCCCCGACCAGCAGGTCTGTGAGGTCTGACAAGCTGTAAGCATTCTTCCATTATACAAATGGGAGGCTGAAGCTCCAGGAAGTGAGCTGCCTCTCACTCAAGGTCACAGGAAGGCCACCGTCCGAGCTCCCCAAGTTCCAGTTTCTTCTCCTACGTGGACCCTGACTCGTCCCTCAGGGACATCCTCCTTATCCCACAGTGACCAGTGCCTGGACTCTGAGCCTGACCCTCTTGTCCCCACTCTCTGCCCCACAGTGCCTTCCCCACGCCTGAAGAACACAGGCCCGTGATGGGGGCTGGGGTATGGCCATGATCGCTGGATGTTGGAGGGCTCCTGCCCATGGACGGCCTCAGCCAGGCCCCGCCAGCCCTGGAGGCAGTGTCAGCTGCGCATTCAGGGGCTCTCCTGGTCAGGGCACATGCCGGGCCCCCCAGAGCCAGGCACCTCTTCTTCAGAGGACTTGTGGTCTTCCTTTGCATTTGGCTGCAGGGGCTGAGCAAGCCCATGCTCTCTTTCCACAGAATCATCAGCTAATGGGGCTGACCAGAGGCTGTGAAGCAGGGTGAGGGGATAGGAGCAAGCGTGGGGGACACTCCAGAGAGGGCCTATGGGAATTACAACAGTAGAAAGGGTGTTCCTGGCAGAGGGACTGCAAAGTGCAAAGGTGGGAGGGAGGGGGCATCATGCTCGGTGTTTGAGAAGCAGCCAAGAGGCCAGTGGGGCTGGAAGACACAGGGAGTGTCTCAGTCCGTGTGGGCTGCTCTGACAAAACACCATAGCCAGGGAGCTCATGAACAGCACAAGTCCAAGGGCAAGGCACTGGCAGGTTTGGTGCCCGGCGAGGGCGTGTCCTCGTTCACAGACCTCTCTTTCTCACTGGGTCAGTATATGTGTGGTAGAAGGACTGAGAGGCTCCTTTTTATTTATTTATTTTTTGTTTATTTATTTATATTTTTCCTTTTTTTTTTTTTTTTTTTTTTTGAGATGGAGTCTTACTTTGTTGCCCAGGCTGGAATGCAGTGATGTGATCTTGGCTCACTGAAACCTCTGCCTCCAGGGTTCAAGTGATTCTTATGCCTCAGCCTCCTGACTAGCTGGGATTACAGACACCCGCCACCATCCTTGGCTAATTTTTTTGTATTTTAGTAGAGATGGGGTTTCACCATGTTAGCCAGGCTGGTCTCGAACTCCTGACCTCAAGTGATCTGCCTGCCTCCATCTCCCAAAGTGCTGGGATTTCAGGCGTGAGCCACCGCACCAGGTGTATTTATTTTTATTTTTATATTTTTCAGAGACAGGGTCTCATTCTGTTGCCCAAGCTGGAGCACAGTGGTGCCATCATGGCTCACTGTAGCCTCAACCTGGACTTAAGTGACCCTTCCTGAGTAGCTAGGACTACAGGCATGCACCACCGTGCTTCACTAGTATATGTTAACTTACTTTTTGCAAAGATGGGGTCTTGCTATGTTTCCCAGGCTGGTCTTTAACTCCTGGCCTCAAGCAATCCTCCCACCTCGGCCTCAGTGGCACTGATCCCACTCATGAGGCTTTACCCTCATGACCTGACCACCTCCCAAAGGCCCGACTTCCTAACACCATCACCTGTGGGTGAAGATTTCAATGTAGGAATGAGGGAGGGGCACAAGCATTCATACTCTTGCAGGGAGGACAGGGAGGAGGGTAAGGTGGCAGCCAGGGGCCCAGGGTTTTTGACCTGAGCAACAGAAAACTGGGGTTGTCCATTATAAAATGAGGGAGCCAGCAGGGAAGCAGATTTGTGGAGAAGTGAGATGAACTGTGGCCTTGGGCATTCTGCCAGCAGGACCCCCAGGACTGCAAGGTCCCTGGGAGGACTTTCCCAGCATGACCTATCTCGCCTTTGTCTGAGTAGCCTTCCTTCGGCACCGTGGTCTCCAAGGTCTCCTCGGCTTGCTGATCACATGCTCAGCACAGCTGTGGTCCCCTGGGCCCCGCCTCGGCCAGCAGGACTGTGCTGGGCCACCCTGGGATGGATGGTACTATGCACATTCCGCCCTACATGCTGGTCTCCCAAAGTGACCTTGATGCTCCATTGAGTGGTGGGATCTGTGTCCTCTACCCCAGAATACAGCCTGGAACCCAAAAGGAAGCTCCGAGGGCCCTCCAAAAAATTAGACACAAACGGTTAGTACTGACATTGTTAGCTCTCTGGCAAGTAGTCAAAGGGTCACCGCAACCCAGTGAATGTCAACTTGAGGAAATGGTGACCTTGACTTGCTAGGAGAGCCTGGTGGTGTTTTCATGTGGTGGTGCCCACAAGCCTCCCTGGGACAGTGAAGGCCGGTGTTCCCCGGGCAGGTGGATAGATCTGGAGGGAGTGGAGGAGACCTTTTCCCCAAGGAATTCTTTGTCTATTTTAACCTGTTTGGGTAAAAAAAAAAAAATTCGTTTTGCCTAACTCAGAACTCTCTCAGGATGGAGCAGTGGCTAATCGAAGGGTGGTCTTTGAAAACCTTGAAAATTAAATAAAGCCACTGCCACCTGGGGCAACTGGATAAAGGGCATTTGTGAAAAACCTGCAGCCAATACTGCTGAAAAAAATCACAAGACAACACAAACAAACAGAAACACATCCCATGCTCATGGACAGTAAGAATCAATATTGTGAACATGACAATACTGCCCAAAGCAATCTACAGCTTCAAGGCAATTCCGATCAAAATGCCAACATCAGTTTTCACAGAATTAGGAAAAATAATCCTAAAATTTATATGGAACCGGCCGGGTGTGGTGGCTTAAGCCTGTAATCCCAGCACTTTGAGAGGCTAAGGTGGGTGGATCACTTGAGGTCAGGAGTTTGAAACCAGCCTGACTAACATGGCAAAACTCCGTCTCTATTAAAAATACAAAAACCAAAAACAGCAACAACAAAAAATTAGCCAGGTGTTGTGGCACATGCCTGTAATCCCAGTTACTTGGGAGGCTGAGGTAGGGAATCCAGGAGATGGCTTGAACCTGAGAGGCAGAGGTTGCAGTGAGCCGAGATCCCTCCACTGTACTCTAGCCTGGGCAACAGAGTGAGACTCCATCTCAAAAAAAAAAAAAAAAAAAAAAAAAATTATATGGAACCAAAAAAGATCCTGAATAACCAAAGCAATCCTAAGCAAAAACAAATTATACTACTAATTATACTACTATACTAATTTGAAGCAAGCTTCAAATTATACTACAAGGCTATGGTGACCAAAACAGCATGGAACTTGTATAAAAGTAGGCACATGGACCAATGGAACAGAATAGAGAACCCAGAAATAAAGCCAAAAATGTACAGACAGCTGATCTTTGACAAAGCATTAATTGGAAAAAGGTCACCCTACTTAATAATTGGTGCTGGGGAAACTGGCGAACCACATGTAGGAGAATGAAACTGGATGCTAATCTGTCACCTTATACAAAAATCAACTCCAGATGGATCAAAGACTTAAATCTAAGACCTGAAGCTATAAAAATTCTAGAAGACAACATTGGAAAAACTCTTCTAGACATCAACCTAGGCAAATAATTCATGACTAAGAGCCCCAAAACAAATGCAACAAAAATAAAAATAAATAAATGGGACCTAATTGAATTAAAAAGCTTCTGCACACAAAAATAAATAGTCATCAGAGTAAACAGACAACCCACAGAGTGGGAAAAAATATTCACAAACCATGCATTTGACAAAGGGCTTATATCCAGAATTGACAAGGAATTCAAACAAATCAGCAAGAAAAAACAAATAATCCCATTAAAAAGTGGGTAAGGGACATGAATAGACATTCTCAAAATAAGATATACAAATGGCCAACAAACATAGGTAAAAATGGTCAACATCACTAATCATCAGGGAAACACAAATTAAAACCACAAC
This sequence comes from Theropithecus gelada, assembly GCF_003255815.1. NCBI lineage: Eukaryota > Metazoa > Chordata > Mammalia > Primates > Cercopithecidae > Theropithecus > Theropithecus gelada. The sequence goes on from NW_020257551.1 coordinate 40,848, forward strand.
GAGATACCACCTTACTCTTGCAAGGACGTCATTATTAAAAAATCAAAAAATAATAGATGTTGGTGTGGATGTGGGGAAAAGAGGATGCTTACACACTACTGGTAGGAATGTCAGTTAGTTCAACCACTGTGGAAAACAGTATGGCAATTCCTTAAAGAGCTGAAAGTAGTTCTATCATTCAATCTAGCAATCCCACTACCCAAAGGAAAAGAAGTTATTATATGAAAAAGACACTTTCACACATATGTTCACAGCAGCACAATTCCCAATTGCAAACATGTGGAACCAGCCTAAGTGCCCATCAACTCACGAGTGGATAAAGAAAATGTGGTGTATAAGGCCAGGCAAGGTGGCTCACGCCTGTAATCCCAGCACTTAGGGAGGCTGAGGCAGGTTGATCACCTGATGTCAGGAAGTCAGGACAAGCCCAACATGATGAAACCCTGCCTGTACTGAAAAAACAAAAATTAGTGAGGCTTGGTGGCAGGCACCTGTAGTCTCAGCTACTCTGGAGGCTGAGGCAGGAGAATCACTTGAAACCAGGAGGTAGAGGTTGCAGTGAGCTGAGATCGCACCACTGCACTCCAAGCTGGATGACAGAGCGAGACCCTATCTCAAAAAAAAAAAAAAAGAAAAGAAAAGAAAGAAAATGTGGTATATATACACCATGGAATACTACTCAGACATTAACAGGAATGAAATAATGTCGTTTGCAGTAATTTGGATGGAGCTGGAAGCCATTATTCTAAGTGAAATAACTCAGGAGTGGAAAACCAAATATCCTGTGTTCTCACTTACAAGTGGGAGATAAGCTATGAGAACACAAAGGCAGACAGAGTGATATCACGGACATTGGAGACTCAGAAGGGGGAGGTTGGGAGGGAAGCTAGGGATAAAACACTACATATTGGGTACAATGTACATTATTTAGGTGAGGGGTGCACTAAAATCTCAGTTAACCACTAACAATTCGTCCATGTAACAAAAAAACACTTGTACCCCAAAAGTTATTGAAATAGGAATTAAAAATAAATAAATAAGAATAAATAAAGAAAAACATGCAGTCAACACCATATATGCAGGCAGCTCAAAGTTTTCACCCTAAGATCAGGAGCAAGGGAAAGATGCCCACTTTTACCATTTCTGTTCAGCATAGCACTGGAAGTCCTAGCCAGAGCAATTAGGAAAGAAAAAGAAATAAAAGACATCCAAATAAGAAAGGAAGAAAGGCGGCAGTTTCCATCCACAGATGACATCAACCTGTATGTAGAAAATTCTACACAATTCACCAAAACCCTCTCAAAGCTAACAAACAAATTAAGCAGGGTTACAGTTGAGGATCAAAACTCAAAAAAATGTATTTCTTGATTAAAAAGTTGTATTTCTATATATTAACAATGGAAAATCTGAAAAAAAAATTAAGAAAACAATTACAAGCTGGTCACAGTGGCTCACACCTGTGGTTACAGGCACTTTGGAAGGCCGAGGTGGGAGGATTGCTTGAGCCCAGAAGTTCAAGACCAGCCTGGGCAACATAGGGAGACCTCCATCTCTACCACAAAAAAAAAAAAAAAAAAAAATACAAAAAATTAGCCAAGCATGGCTACTCAGGAGGCTGAGGCAGGAGAATTACTTGAACCTGGGAGATGGAAGTGCAATGAGCCCAGATGGTGCCACTGCACTCCAGCCTAGGCGACAGAGACAGACACTGTCTCAAACCAAAAAAAAAAAAAAGAAAAGAAAAATGATTCCATTGACAATAGCATCAAAAAGAAAAAAAGTACTTAGGAATACATTAACCATGGAAGTACACAACTCATACCCTGAAAACTACAAAACATGGCTGAAAGAAATTACAGAAGCTGGGCACAGTGGCTCATGCCCTGTAATCCCAACACTTTGGGAGGCCAGGGCGGGCGGATCGCTTCAGCCCAGGAGTGAGACCAGTCTGGCCAACACAGCAAAACCTCATCTCTACAAAAAATACAAAAATCACGGGGGCATAGTGGCACATGCCTATAGTCCCAGCTACTTGGGAGGCTAAAGCAGGAGGATCGCTTGAACCTGGAAGGTCAAGGCTGCAATGAGCCGTGATCATGCCACTGCACTCCAGCCTGAGCAACATGAGCAACAGAGTGAGACCTTGTCTCAAAAAACAAACAAACAAACAAAACAAAACAAAACAAAACAAAAACAAAATTAAAGAAGAAGATCTAAATAAATGGAAAGATTCTGAGCTCCTGGATTAAAGGCCTTAATATTGTTAAAGAGGCCGGGCACGGTGGCTCAAGCCTGTAATCCCAGCACTTTGGGAGGCCGAGATGGGTGGATCACGGGTCAGGAGATTGAGACTATCCTGGCTAACACGGTGAAACCCTGTCTCTACTAAAAAATACAAAAAACTAGCCAGGCGAGGTGGCGGGCTCCTGTAGTCCCAGCTACTTGGGAGGCTGAGGCAGGAGAATGGTGTAAACTCGGGAGGCGGAGCTTGCAGTGAGCTGAGATCCGTGGCCACTGCACTCCAGCCTGGGCAACAGAGCGAGACTCCATCTCCAAAAAAAAAAAAAAAAAATATTGTTAAGGAGGCAGTGCTTCTCAAGGCAACCTACAGAATCAATGAAATCCCCATGAAAATCCCAGCAGCATCTTTTTTCACAAATGGAAAAACTGCTCCTAAAATTTACATATAGTTGAAAGGGACCCCAAATAGCCAAAACAATCTTTTTTCCTGTCCCCTCCAAACAATCTGGAAAAGAAAGAACAAAGTTGGAAAACTTACTCTTCCCAATTTCAAAACATACCACAAAGCTACAACAATCAAAATAGTGTGGTATTGGTGACAGACATACAGACCAACAGACTGGAATTGAGAGTCCAGAAATAAACCTATACGTCTATGAGCAATTGAGTTTCAGCAAGGGTGCCAAGACCATTTGATGGGAAAAAGAACAGTTTTTTCAATAGAAAGCACTGGAATAACTGAATTTCCACGCACAAAAAAATGTGGTTGGATTCCTACCTCATACTACATACAAAGATGAGCTCAAAATAGATCAAATACTTCTATGTAAAAGACAAACTATTAGGTTCTTTGAAGAAAACATAGTGTGAATCTTTGTGACCTTAGGTTAGCTAATTCTTGCTTCCGTATGACATCTAAATAAATTGGATTTCACCAAAATTAAAACATTTTGTGTATCAAAGGACACTCTCACAAAAATGAAAAAACCTACACAATGAGAGAGAAATATTCACCAATCATACATCTAATGCACGTCCAGTATCCAGAATATATAAAGAACACTCACAACTCAACAACACAAAGACAAAAAATCCAATTTAAAAATGGGCAAAGGACTTGACTAAACATTTCAAAGAAGATCTACAGCTGGCCCCAAAGCCCATGAAACGGTGCTTGGCATCATCAGTCATCAGGGAAGTGCAAACTGAAATCAGAAGGAGGTTCTACTTCACACTCTAGAATGGCTAGAAGTAAGAAATACAAGCACCAGATAACAGTGTGTCAGCGAGGATGAAGCTGGAACCCTCAAACAATACTGGTAGGGATATAAAATGGTGCAACTGCTGTGGAAAATAGTGTGATGGTTCCAGCACATTGCAGCCTTGACCTCCCAGGTCAAGCAAAGCAAAACAGAATTACCCTGTGACCCAGCAATTCCAATCCTAGATACAGAAACCAAAAGATGTGAAAAAAGGTATTCAAACATATGCATGTCCAAGAAAAGGCCACAGAAGCATTATTCACAGCAGCCAAAAGGTGGAGACCACGCTGATATGCATCAGCCTGAAGAATGAATAAACAAGCATGCTCCATCCATGCAATGGAATATTATTAAGCCATGAACAGGAATGAAGTGCTGAAACTGTCCACAGTGCAGGTGAATCAACACGCTCAGTGAAAAAAAGCCAGACGCAAAATATTGAGCGATGCCGTTTCTTAAACAGGCAGAGTAGCTAAATCACAGGGGAGAAGGTAGGTGGGTGGGTGCCAGGGGCTATGGAATGGAGAAGAACGGGAATGGCTGCTTAATGGGCACAGGTTTCCTTTTTCCCTTTTGGGCACAAGACATTTTGGAACTAGGCAGGTGATGGTTGCACAATTCTGTGAGTATACCAAATGCTACTGAATTGAATACTTTAAAATTGCGGACTTTCTGGTATGTGAATTTCACCTCAACTTTTTAAAAAAAGATGCTAAAATTTTAATCTTGCCCATGTTCTCACCGTCTCTGTCTCCCTGTCTCTCAGTTTCTCTCTGTGTGTCTCTCTGTCACTCTTTGTCTCTCTCTTTCTATTTCTGTCTCTGTCTCTCTGCATCTTTGTGTCTCTGTCTCTCTGTTCCTCTGTGTCTTTCTCTTTTGGTCTCTCTGCCCCTCTCTGTCTCTCTCACTGTGTGTCTTTGTCTGTCTGTCTCTGTGTGTGTCTCTGTCTGTCTCTCTCTGCATCTTTCTGTCTCTATCTTACTCCGTCTCACTGTTCCTCTCTGTGTGTGTCTGTGTCTCTGTCTCTC
>NW_020257552.1:0-11290 GCF_003255815.1 Theropithecus gelada
TGTATGTGTTATGTGTGTGTTATGTGCATGTCTGTTATGTGTGGTGTATATGTATGTGTTATGTGTGTGCTGTGTGTATGTGTATGTTATGTGTGTATGTCATGTGTATGAGTAGATGTGTATTGTGTTGTATGTGTGTGCTGTGTGTGTGCATGTGTGTTGTGTGTGTTGTGTTTGTGTGTGCATGTGTGTGTTATGCGCATGTGTGTTATGTGTGGTGTGTGTGCGTTATGTGCATGTGTGTTATGTGTGGGGTGTGTGTGTGTTTTCTAATGGTAGAAAATATTTTCCAGACACACTGTCCTGGCGTTCCCAAGCACATATTTATGCCAAGTTTATAAAAAGCAGCTGCAGACAGGATTGACTGAAGGCTTGCTTTGCTGTCTCGCTTCCAGAAGGTGCATCGGTTCTCACTCTGTCACCAGGACTTGGATTTACCTTTTAAAACCCTCTAACTTTCTGCATCGTGCACCTGAGGGAGACACACCTGTGGCTCAGAGTGAACCAGAACAAAGTCCACCTCTTCCTCTTCTAAGCTTTCATAGTACACTTTTTATTTGCAACATGCTTGAATGACTTGTGTTGTGATCATTTTTAGTCCATCAAAATCCTCGAACAGATACAAAAAGGAAAGTGTTCCAAGGCTCATTTCACAAATATCTGGTGGCTCAGAGAGGCGGAGTGATTCGAGCACAATCAGCAGCGGTTTTCTGAATTCTTTAGAACATCGGGCAGAGCCCTCCGCAGGTCCGTTGAGGCCAAACTGTCTCTTCACCCACTGGCTCTGGTTTCAGTAAGATGCCCTCTTCCATAGGCCTAAGCCTCTCCAGTCCTTCCCCACATACTCCCTGTGGTGTCTCCTGCCCCCGACCAGTGAGAAGCTCCAGCCTCTACTTTACCTGCCTTTGGTTCGTCCCCCACCCAACACCCCAGGAAATCCCGAGTGGCTGTCATCTCCTGTGTCCAAATCCACACTCTTCTGCCAGTTTTCTCACTGACCTGGGATGGGGACTCCACTTACTTCCTTCCTCCACCATGGGCTTAATAAAGACAATAATAACCTGCTTTGTAGCTCTCCTGGAGGTGACTAATTGGTTAATCTTGGAAAGGCCCTTTGAAGATGAAAAGCCAGTATTACTCACAGGGTTGAAGGCATGCACCTGCCCCAGTCTGGGCCTGAGTCAGCAGAGAATGGCCTCCCACCTGCAAGCAGGCTGAGAGAGCTGGCCAGGGCCCCTGCTCAAGGTCAAGGTTGGCCAACAGAGGGGTGTGGAGAGCGCACCTGGCACCTGTGGCGGGGAAACCAAGAGGCCTTGGCGGCCTGCGCTGGGCGAACCACTCCGACTCTGGGAACTGTGGCCCATCAGCATTTGCAAGGTGTAATAAGCCTGCCAGTAACTCTGCCAAGAGGGCAGCACATGTCAGGAGCAGCAATCGAGACAGTATTTCCCGGTCATTGTTTGGGGAAAATGCTTTTCTCACTGCAAAGCCCTCCCATTTTCTCCTTCCCCTGGAGGAAGGGGAGCCAGGGGAGGTAAGTAGGGCATAGAGCTGTAGGACCTGAGATTTCACATGCAAGCTGCGGGCAGCAGGGCTCTCTGCTTTTCCAGCTCATGGATATCCTCAGCCTGTCTCCTACTCCTCTCTCCAAGGAAAAGGAAGTGGCAGCAAGAAATGGGAACCACCTAAAGAAATTAAAAATAGAACTACCACATGATCCAGCAATCTTCCTTCTGGGTATATACCCAAAAGAGAGAGAATCACCACCTAGGAGAGGTAGCCGCATGCCTGTGTTCACAACAGGCAAGATAGGAAAGAAACTTGGGTGTCCACTGTGGACAAATGAGTAAAGAAAATGTGTGCACTCAACAGAAATGGGGAAAGAAAGAGTGAAGAAAGAGAGAAGGACAGGAAAGATAGGAAGGAAGGGAAGGGAAGGAAAGAGGGAGGGAGGGAAGGAAGGAAGGAAGGAAGGAAGGAAGGAAGGAAGGAAGGAAGGAAGGAGGGAGGGAGGGAGGGAGGGAGGGAGGGAGGGGGGGAGGGGGGGGAGGGGAGGGGAAAAAGGAAGGAAGGGAAGGAGGAAAGGAAGGAAGGAAGGAAGGAAGGAAGGAAGGAAGGAAGGAAAGAAGGGAGGGAGGGAGGGAGGGAAGGAAGGCAAGGACTGGGTGTGGTGGCTGGCACCTCCAATCCCAGCACTTTGGGAGGGCAAGGCAGGCAGATCGCTTGAGGCCAGGAGTTCGAGAGCAGCCTGGGCAACATGGTGAAACCCCATTTCTACTAAAAATACAAAAATTAGTCAGGCATGGTGGTGCATGCCTGTAATCCCAGCTACTCGGGAGGTTGAGGTACGAGAATCTCTTGAACCCAGCAGACAGAGGTTGCAGTGAGCCAAGATCACGCCGCTGCATTTCAGCCTGGGTGACAAAGCAAGACTCTGTCTCAAAAATAAAAGGAGATCCACAACATGAATGAACATGAAGGGAGGATAGGGAGGGTATTATGTTGAGTGAAATAAGCCAGACACAGAAAGACCAATACTGCACAGCCTCATTTACAGGTGGAATCTTTTTTAAAAAGTCAAATACACAGAGATGGAGAATAAGACAGTTGTTACCTGTATTGGGGGTGAGGGAGAGGAAATGGGGAGGTAAATGTGAAAGGACACAAAGCAGCAGCTATGCAGGATGGATGAACAAGTGGAAAGACCTAATGTACAATGTGAAGACACACTTAGTTAATAGTGTACTGCATTCAGCATCTTTGTTAAACGAGTAGATTATAGTTGATTGTAGCTGCTTTTGCCACAGAGGAAAAATACGTGCCTATGAGAGATGACAGCTGTGTTCATTTGCTAGACTCTAGTAACTGTTTTACTATATGTACATGTACCTCATAACATCACATTGTATACCTTAAGTATACACAATAAAATTTATTTTCTTTAAAAAAAAAAAGGGGGGGCTGGGCGTGGTAGCTCATGCCTGTAAACCCAGCACTTTGGGTGGCCAAGGTGGGTGGATTGCTTGAGGTCAGGAGTTGGAGACCAGCCTGGTCAACATGGTAAAACCCCATCTCTATTAAAATACAAAAATTAGCTGGGTGTGGTGGCGCACGCCTGTAATCCCAGCTTCTCAGGAGGCTGAGGAAGGAGAATTGCTTGAACCCAGGAGGTGGAGGTTGCAGTAAGCCGAGATAGCGCCACTGCACTGCAGCCTGGGCAACAGAGCCAGACTCTGTGTCAAAAAAAAAAAAAAAAAAAAAAAGCCCTCAAGTCTGTATTCCCAGCACTTTGGGAGACTGAGGCAGGTGGATCACCTGAGGTCAGGAATTTGAGACCAAACCCCTTCTCTACTAAAAATACAACAATTAGTTGGGTGTGATGATGTGTGCCTGTAATCCCAGGTACTCAGGAGGCTGAGGCAGGAGAATCACTTGAACCCAGGAGGCGAAGGTTCCAGTGAGCCAAGATCACACCACTGCACTCCAGCCTGGACAACAGAGTGAGACTCCATTTTAAAAAATAAAAATAAAAAAAGAGAGGGCCAGGCACAGTGGCTCATTCCCAAAGTCCCAGCACTTTGGGAGGCTGAGGCGGGTGGATCACCTGAGGTCAGGAATTTGAGACCAGCCTGGCCAACGTGGTGAAACTCCTTCTCTACTAAAAATACAATTAGCTGGGTGTGGTGATGCGCGCCTGTAATCCCAACTCAGGAGGCTGAGGCAGAAGAATCACTTGAACCCGGGAGGCGGAGGTTCCAGTGAGCTGAGATCGCACCATTGCACTCCAGCCTGGGCAACAGAGCCAGACTCCATTTCAAAAAATAAATAAAAAATTAAAAAGAGAGGGCCAAGCACAGTGGCTCATGCCTGTAATCCCAGCACTTTGGGAGGCCGAGGCAGGTGGATCACCTGAGGTCAGGAATTCGAGACCATCCTGGCCAACATGGTGAAACCCCTTCTCTACTAAAAATAAAAAAAATTAGTTGGGCGTGGTGATGCGTGTCCATAATCCCAGCTACTCAGGAGGCTGAGGCAGGAGAATCGCTTGAACTCGGGAGGCGGAGGTTGCAGTGAGCCAAGATCATGCCATTGCACTCCAGCCTGGGTTACAGAGTGAAACTCTGTCCCCCTCCCCCCCCACTACCCCCCCCCACCCCACCTGCTACCCACCCCCCCGCCCCCCGCAAAATAAAAAGAAAGAGAGGCCAGGTGTGGTGACTCATGCCTGTAATGCCAGCACTTTGGGAGATTGAGGTGAGAGGATCTGGCTTGAGCCCAGAAGTTACCAGCCTGGGCAATCTAGCGAGACCCCATCCCTACAAAAAACTAAATATTAGTCGGGTGTAATGGCATGTACTAGTAGTAAACTCCTGGCAGGAGGCCCGCTTGAGTCCCGGAGTTTAAGGCTGCTGTGAGTTATGATGGCACTGCCGCACTCCAGCCTGGGTGACAGAGCTACAGAGAGACAGAACTGAGAACTAGAAGAGGCCAAAGCAAGTAGATGAAGGCAAGGGTCCCTTCAGACCACGCCTCCACCCACCCTTGACCCTGTGGAGAGCAATTTAGACACAGTGGCAGCTGGGAAGCCAAGAACAGAACACATTTAAGCCTTGCAACCTAATGCCAAGATTCCGCCCGAGAGACCCCATTTCCTGCCCTCTCTGCACATTCCTTCCATTCCTCCCAAGCACCTTCTCCCACTGCTATTTTCTTCTTTCTTCTAGAAAACAAGTCATGTGGCCAGAAGGATGTCAGGCACTTCTGCTTTCTTTTTTAGATTCCTGGGTTCTTATAAGGTTTTCCTGACCTTCTCTCTGCCTGCAGAGGCCTTGCACCCCAAAGACCCCCAAAACACAAAGAATGATAAAGCTCCAGAGAAACAGGATGGAAGCCTGGGTGCATGAGTGTGGGAAAGAGGGCACAGGGGCTACTAAATCTTTGCACTCAGTGAGGAACGGATGGCAGGGCAGGGTGGGGGCAGCGGAGCGGCAGCAACGGGCTGTAAAGTGATTTTGTTCTGTTCAGTTTGGAAGGAGGTGGATGGAAATGACAGTTTGGAGCCAATCGGAACAGAGGAAACTGTTTCAAGAGAAGCCGTCTCCTTTCTCCAGTTCTAACAGTGCCATCAAGCGGCTCGAGGAGCAGGCACAGGGCAGTGCCTCCAGACAGCCCGAGCTGACCCCTCAGCAGAGGAGCACCGGGCTGGGCAAAGAGGCAGCTCTCAGCACCCTGCCTGTGACAAGGGCCAGTCTTCAGCCTCCCAGAGAGACGGCCGAACACCTTTCCCTAGAACGACCTGCAAGGAGGTGGGTAAGGTATCTCCCCAACTGTAGGTATAATGCACAAGCAGCTTAATGGATACTGGTGATCAAGTTTACCAAGTTCCTGCAAGGCGCTTCACTGGGACACATTGGGACAAACGTCGTCATCCTGTAAGAGGCACCAAAGCACGTTTTCAACCCGAGACATGGTCAGTCACCAGGGCAAGCCTGTCAATGCCATCAGGCCCTTGTCGATGTTCAAAGGAGAGCAGAGGACAAAGAGGACAAAAGGGTGCTGGGCAAAACTAGCTGTGAGCAGCACACCAGGGGAAAGGCTCGTAGGATCCTCCAAGCTAAACTTACTCTTTCACTTACTTCACTCACATTCCTTTTTGAATTCTGCAAATCAAAATCTATTCACCTAAGAAATACAAGGCAGGGCACACTGGCTCACAACTGTAATCCCAGCACTTTGGGAGGCCGAGGTGGGTGGATCACAAGGTCAGGAATTTGAGACCAGCCTGGCCAATATGGTGAAACCCCGTCTCTACTAAAAATACAAAAATTAGCTGGGCTTGGTGGCGCACGCCCGTAGTCCCAGCTACTCGGGAGGCTGAGGCAGGAGAATCACTTGAACCCAGGAGGCAGAGGTTGCAGTGAGCTGAGATCATGCCACTGCACTCCAGCCTGGGCAACAGAGTGAGACTCCATCTCAAATAAATAAATATAAAAATTAGCCAGGGTGGTGGTGTGCACCTGTAATCCCAGCTACTGGGGAGGCTGAGGCAGGAGAATGGTTTGAACTTGGGAGGTGGAGGCTGCAGTGAGCTGAGATCACGCCACTGCACTCCAGCCTGGGTGACAGAGTGAGACTCCATCTCAAAATAAATAAAGAAGGAAACAAAAGACTCTCTCAGCAGTTGTGTGTCTGGATAACTGCAAATGAGGAGGAGGTGGACAAGGAGGAGGGAGAACATTCCACAAGGAGCCCAGGCCCCTAGGGTGGGTCCAAGCACTGACACTAAGTCACTGTGCACCTCTGAGGAGGTAGCCTCAGTCTCTGGGCCTCGTTTTTCTCAGGTGTAAAAACAGAGGCTAGAACAATATCCATAGTTTTCTTTCTTTTTTTGAGATGCAGTCTCACTTTGTCTCCCAGGCTAGAGTGCAGTGGCGTTATCTCTCTCACTGCAACTTCTGCCTCCTGGGTGCAAGCGATTCTCCTGCCTCAGCCTCCCAAGTAGCTGGGACTACAGGCACACGTCGCCATGCTCGGCTAATTTTTCTATTTTTAGTAGAGACAGGATTTCGCCATGTTGGCCAGGCTGGTCCCAAACTCCTGACCTCAGATGATCCACCCTCCTCAGCCTCCCAAAGTGCTGAGGTTACAGGTGTGAGCCACTGCATCTGGCCAGATCCAAGGTTTTTTGGTTTTTGCTTTTTGTATTTTTTTGAGACACAGTCTCACTCTGTCACGGAGTCTGGAGTGCAGTGGTGTGGTTTCGGCTCACTGCAACCTCCGCCTCTGGGTTCAAGCAGTTCTCCTGCCTCAGCCTCCTGAGTAGCTGGGATTACAGGCACCTGCCATCACATCTGGCTAATTTTTTGTATTTTTAGTAGAGTTGGGGTTTCACCGTGTTGACCAGGCTGATCTCAAACTCCTGACCTCAGGTGATCCACCCACCCCAGCCTCCCAAAGTGCTGGAATTACAGGCGTGAGCCACCATGCTCAGCCAGATCCATGGTTTTCAAAACCACAGCTCCTCAGACCCCAGGGGAGGGGAGGAGCTAACTGGATGGACTTTAGCCCCCATCCCAGTTTACCAGAACAACTCTTCATTCATTCTTCTTTCATGTTTCGTGTTTAGGTTAAGATTTTATTTGAACAAAGGGTTCTGCAGTATTATAGGCACTTTTGGAGGGATCTGCCCTGCCCAGGCTCTCAGAACTGTCCCCCATGCCCGCAGAGTTGACCTGAGGTCAGGAGTTTGAGACCAGCCTGGGCAACATAGTGAAACCCTGTCTCTACCAAAAAATACAAAAATTAGCCGGGCGTGGTGGCCTGTGCCTGTAATCCCAACTACACAGGAGGCTGAGGTGGGAGGATTGCTGGAGCCTGGGAGGCTGAGGTTGCAGTGAGCCTTGATCAGGTCACTGCACTTTAGCCTGGGTGACAGTGAGACCCTGTCTCAAAAAAAAAAAAAATAAATAAATATTCAATATTCAATACAGCATAGCACATAATGACTCAGTAAATACTAACGTTTTTATCACTTCCATTGTTGATATATTCAAAAGTTGTTTGTAAATCATTCATGTTTTCCTGTTGCTATAAAATTAAATTCCAGAAACATCTTGGACTACACCTACCAATACTACTATACATTTTAATTTCAAAACTATTTTCTTATTCATATCTACTTGCACTGCACCTACCAATAACAGCTAATGCTTTTCTTTACATTTATTTGTCCTGAAAACCTCCATCCAAGGACTTATATATTCGTAGATAGGCTAATTCATTCATTTGTCCATTTCATTATTTTTTTTTTAGATGCTCTGAGATTTACCAAAGAAATAGATGGTAAAAATCCCTCCACTAAGAGCTTCCAGGGCAGAGTTTGAAGAGATCATCATTCTAAGTGTGTATTTCCTAAATTAGGTTTCTCAGATTGGAGGTCACCTGAGTTCCCTCGGTACGAGATCAAAGACTCACATATTGTCAATATGAGAAGAGGCCTCTGAAATTTGCATTTGTCACACTTTGGGTCACAGCCCAGTAGTGGGCCCTGAAATCAATTTAATGGATCAGAACCAGCATTTCAGATTTTTTTTTTTTTTTTGTCTTTTTTGAGACAGAGTCTTGCTCTGTCACCCAGGCTGGAGTGCAGTGGCACGATTTTGGCTCAATGCAACCTCCACCTCCTGGGTTCAAGCTATTCTCCTGCCTCAGTCTCCTGAGTAGCTGGGACTACAGGCAACCACAACCACGCCCAGCTAATTTTTGTACTTTTGTAGAGACAGGGTTTCACCATGTGGCCAGGCTGGTCTCGAACTCGTGACCTCAGGTGATCCACCCGCCTTGGCCTCCAAAAGTGCTGAGATTACAGGTGTGAACCGCCGGGCCTGGCCTAGAATTTTTTTTAAACTAGAATATGTCACATACAGTATTGTTTCGTAAGTATTCTAAGTATTTTTCTAAGTATTTTCTAAGTGTTTTCTAAGTATTGTTTTGTAAAAACTGATAAATGTGTGTGCTGAGTGAAGATGTCAAACACCTCCCTCGGCCAGGCGCGGTGGCTCACACCTATAATCCTAACACTTTGGGAGGCTGAGGCAGGAGAATCGCTTGAGCCTGGGGATTTGAGACCAGCCTGGGCAACGTAATGAGACCTCGTCTCTACAAAAAGAAAATCTTTTATTAGCCAGGCATGATATTGCGCACCCATAATCCCAGCTACTTGGGAGGCTGAGGTGGGAGGATCACTTGAGCCTGGGAGATTAAAGATGCAGTGAGCCGTGACTGCCCCATTGCACTCCAGCTCAGGCGACTAAGAGAGACCCTACCTCAAAGAAATTTGAAATTAAAATTTATAAACCACAAAAGCTTACCTCTCACTGCGGGTCTCAGTCAACACAGCCTGCCAACGCTCTCACACAACCATTTGACCCTCCCCTTCCGTTCCTCAGTCCTCAACCCGATCCAACACACATGCAACCGCACCCCAGGATGCCTGTGCATCGCTGCACCTGCCCGGCGTCTCATCAGCAAAGGACACTACCTTTGGAGGTCAAAGGTAGTACTGTGTAAGGCTGACCCAGTCATGGCTTCCTCTCCTTGGAGTACTGCCTCTGCCAGGGGGCCTTCCTGCCACATTTGACTCCCAGCACAAATCCGTTTGGCTTTGGTTTTATTGAGTTTTGAGTTTCTTGGGAGGAGTGGGAGAGGGGTGGGGGTGGCTGGTAGACCAGTAGAGTTCAGGAAGCCAGCTGTGAAACCCCTGGTCACTTTTGGTCAAGCTAGCGCTGGGCTTGGAGCTGGAGGCTGGGGGCTGTCCAGCACTCACCGTCCTTACAGGCACAAGGGGTTAAGAGGGTCCTCGCTCATTACCACCTTTGACCTCCAACAGTCCACTGGCAATCTCTGTCGGCTCTGGCCATATGTATGAAATAGCAGAGAATCTAGTTGAAAAATGATTTTTTTGTTTGCATGACATGAAATAATCATTTTACCTAATCTTTTTTCTTCACTCACATGACTGAACCACAAGATTGCTTTTGGCATCGTGTAGACCTTGCAACTGAGAGCGCAGAGTGAGGAACAGCAACGCCAACATTGCCTGGGAGGCTGTGAAAAGGCAGAGTCCTGGGTCCAGTCTAGACCTAAGGATTCAGAATCTTCATTTTAGCAAGACTCCCCCGGAAATGTACGCACACGTTAAAGTTTGAGGCGCACTGGCATAATTCTTATGCTGGCTGAAGTGCCGTTTTCATTAAGATTCATATCCACTTGGCTTTGGCCACAAGTGCTATTTTTGCAGGTACGCAGCGCTCTTGCAGGCCACTGGGACCTGCTGGCATCTGGAGTGCCACCTTCTGCTTCCATCATCGACCCACGATTCGGAAATGCTAGCTCAGCTGAGTGAGGTGGCTCATGCCTGTAATCCCAGCACTTTGGGAGGCCAAGACGGGAGGATCTTTTGAGGCCAGGAGTTCGAGATCAGCCTGGTCACTATTGTGAGATCCCGTCTCTACAAACAACTTAAAAATGAGCTGGGTGTGGTGGTGCATGCCTGTAGTCCTAGCTACTCGGGAGGCTGAGGCACAAGGATCACTTGAGCCCAAGAATCTGAGGCTGCAGTGGAGCTGTGATGGCACCACGGCACCCCAGCCTGGGCAACACAGTGAGACCCTGTCTCTAATAATAAATAAATAATGAATGAAATGCTGGCTTACTCACAGTTGCTAAGCTTTGGCCACGTTTCCATCCCTCCGCAGTGAAATTGTCAGCGTGAGATCCGTCCTTTCCTGGCAAGCGCTGTCTTTCACTCTGGTTTTATTCCCTTCCTCCTACTTTTCTGGCGTTAAAATGTGCTTTGTTGTAGGACATGAGAGTGTCTGTGATTGCAGACGTCGTTTTGTTTGGTTTGGTTTATGTCTTCACTAGGCAAAATAAAACTTGATTACCTATGTCTACCCTGTTGTTTTCAGTTTCCTAGCCTACGAATCCAAAAGTCTGGGAACAACTAGTAAAAATGAAGCCAGCAGGGTGTCTGCTGATTCCTATGCGCCTAAAGCAGAATTGGAGTGTGGTGTCCCACAGAAGATGTGGGGTACAGCAGTGTTTGCACCCTCGTTCAGAGTGCTGGAAACGAAGAGGTGCCCTCTCTGTGAGAAAGAGGCACAGAAAGACGGCGGCACAGCTGGAGGGCGGCACTCCAGACGCCAGCAGGTCCCAGCGGCCTGCAAGAGCGCTGCGCACTTGCAAAGATAGCACCTGTGGCCCAAGCCAACTGGATATGAATCTTAATGAAAACAGCACTTCAGCCAGCATAAGAACTATAGGAAGACAGGCCGGGCGCAGTGGCTCACACCTGTAATCCCGGCACTTTGGGAGGCCAAGGTGGGCAGATCACCTGAGGTCAGGAGTTCAATACCAGCCTAGCCAAGATGGTGAAACCCCGTCCCTACTAAAAATACAAAAATGAGGCCAGGTGCAGTGGCTCACGCCTGTAATCCCAGCACTCTGGGAGGCCGAGGAGGGCAGATCACCTGAGGTCATGAGTTTGAGACCAGCCTGGTCAACATGGTGAAACCCCGTCTCTACTAAAAATACAAAAATTAGCAGGGCGTGGTGGCGGGTTCCTGTAGTCCCAGCTACTCGGGAGGCTGAGGCAGGAGAATTGCTTGAACCCGGGACGTGGAGGTTGCAGTGAGCCAAGATCGAACTCCAGCCTGGGCAACAGAGTGAGATTTCGTCTCAGAAAAAAAAAAAAAACCTGTAAGAAGACAGATGTCATGGCTGGACACCC
>NW_020257553.1:0-22503 GCF_003255815.1 Theropithecus gelada
GAAAGAAAGAAAGAAAGAAAGAAAGAAAGAAAGAAAGAAAGAAAGAAGGAAGGAAGGAAGGAAAGAAGGAGAGAGAGAAAGAAAGAAAGAAAGAGAGAGAGAGAAAGAAAGAAAGAAAGAAAGAAAGGTCTTTACAGATGCAATCAAGTTAAGATGAGGTCATATTGGATTAGGGTGGGCCCTAGGCCAACAACTGGCATCCTTATGAGAAGAGGAAGGGAATTTGGGCACACAGACACACACAGAAGGAGGACAGCCGTGTGAAGACACACAGACACATAGGGAGAAGACCATGGGAAGACGGAGGCAGAGATTGGAGTGATGCATCTGCAAGCCGTGCAGAGTTGAGGATTGCTGGCAACCACCAGAAGCTAGGAGAGACAGATTCTCACTCAGGCCCTCTAGAAGGAACCCACCTCAAACCACCTTAGTTTTGGGCTTCTAAGCCTCCAGAACTGTGAAAGAATAAGCGTCTGTTGCTTTAAGCCACCCAGTTTGTGATACTTCATTATGGCAGCTGTAGGAAAAGAATACAGCGGGCAAGTGTAGAAGCAGGAGGCTATTGCAACATCCAGTCAAAAGACTATGAGGACCAGAGGAGGGATGGTAAAGGTGGAAATGGTGAGAAGCTGTCAGATTCCGGACATGTTAGGAAGGTACAGCCAACAGGATTTGCTGATGTATAGGATGTAGGGTGTGATAAATGTTAGCTATTATTATTATCCGCACAAATAGTTTATCCACATGTAATATATCCTTATAGACCAGGTGCAGTGGCTCACATCTGTAATCTCAGCACTTTGGGAGGCTGAGGCGGGTAGATCACCTGAGGTCAGGAGTTTGAGACCAGCCTGGCCAACATGGTAAAACCCTGTCTCTACTAAAAATACAAAAAATTAGCCAGGCGTGGTGGCACACGCTTAAATCCCAGCTTCTTGAGAGGCTGAGGCAGGAGAACCATTTGAACCCGGGAAGCAGAAGTTGCAGTGAGTTGAGATGACACCACTGCACTCCAGCCTCAGCGACAGAGTGAGACCCCATCGCAAAATATATATATATATACACATATATATATATATGCTTATAAATGTTTATGTTTTCATTGCCCCAAATAGCCCAAGTTTGGGTTTGAGGCTACTGAAACTAGGATCATTTTCCAGGGCAATCAAGAGTAGCCTATTTTGCTGCATGATCAAAGAAAAAATCACATTACTTCTCTGGGTCTCAGTCTCCTACGTGGTGAAATGAGAAGGCTGGGCTCCATTGTATGACTGCATAATTCTATTAATACAATATCAAGTGCTTTGTTGTCTTAGTATTCGTAAATCTTCCAGAGGATAGTAAATGTTTTCTGACTTACATATTTGAAAACCTATCTCCAAGTCTGCAGTAGCTTTGAATAACAAAACTGCCTGTCCTCATCGTTGTTGATCCTCTGCCATATGATACCTCTGGTACAAAGAGTGACCCACCATATTTAAAAAGATAATTACGGCAAGACCAAGGCAATCTTTGTGCCTTTTATTCACTAATATGGGGGTGGTGTGGAGTTGCTTGGTGAGAATCTGAAACTCTATCTGAAATAGAGGCTTGGAATTCTGGGTCTCAAGATTTCTGACTCCATTTTCCAGAACACACCCTGAATTATCACCATCAGTGTGATTGTATTTACATTTTAGGAAAGTAAGGAATGTATAAGGCAATATAATAATAATAGCAAACAGTTATATAGGATTTATTCTGTGTCAAGTACCGTTCTAAGGGTCTTAAAAACATTAACTCACTTGATCCTCACAACACTCATGAGTTAAGTCCAATTAGTATTCCCATTGTACAAATGAGGAAAGTGAGGCATGGAGCAATTAAGAAAGATTCCTTTATTATAAGGGATCTTACCTCAAGCAGAAATAAATGGGATCCTTTTAAAATAATTAAAACAAATGATAGGCCTGGTGCGGTGACTCATGGCTGTAATCCTAGCACTTTGGGAGGCCAAGGCGGGCAAGATCACTTGAGGTCAGGAGTTCAAGTTCAGCCTGGCCAACATGGAGAAATCCTTTCTCTACTAAAAATACGAAAACGAGCCAGACATGGTGGTGCGGGCCTGTAGTCCTAGCTGCTCTGGAGGCTGGGGCAGGAGAATCACTTGAACCCGGAAGGCAGAGGTTTCAGTGAGCTAAGATCACACCACTGCACTCCAGCCTGGGTGACAGAGCCAGACTGTCTCAAGAAAAAAAAAAAAAAAAAAAAAAAAAAAAAAACATGCAAGATGCACGGCAATTTGGAGACTCAATGTCAAGGAAAGAAGTTCTGTCAGAATCCCACAAACTAATTCTGAAGGAGTCAGTCAATAATAAAACACACATTGACATTAGGACTCTTCCTACCTCCAACCCTTTTTGACTTTGATTCTCTAAGGAGGAAAAAGGGGATTGAGAACTAGGCCTCAGGGCACCTAAATAAAGCTTTGCCAGCTCCCAAACACCTGTTACATCCAGTTCCCAAGAAGTTTTGAAGCTTTGGAATGTATCCTGGTATTGTTCCTAAGTCACTCCCTTGCTAGGCCCTTGATAAATTAGACTGGCACTTTAAAAAAATTCTTAAATCTCCTTTCACTTGAGATTCCAAAGCCAATATTTCTTTTCACCCTCATGCTTCCTAGAAAATTCTAGCTTTCCTAAGAATCACTCTTGCTACTATTTCAGACACCCCAGACCCATGGTTTCAGGTCCCATGGCCTGAGTCAGGTCCATCGTGGTGACGGAAGAATTAATACTGGTCTACCAGGATAATCAAAATCTGAGAAGATATTTATTCATTTACTTATTTAGAGATGGAGTCTCACTCTGTCGCCCAGGCTGGAGAGCAGTGGTGCGATCTTGGCTCACTGCAACCTCTGCCTCCCAGGTTCAAGTGATTCTCATGCCTCAGCCTCCCGCGTAGCTGGGACTACAGATGTGTGCCACCACACCAGGCTAATTTTTTTTTTTTTTTTTTTTTTTTGTATTTTTAGTAGAGATGAGGTTTCACCATGTTGGCCAGGCTGGTCTCGAACCCCTGACCTCAGGTGATCCGCCCACCTTGGCCTCCCAAATTGCTGGGATTACAGGCATAAGCCACCGTGCCCTGCCTATTTATTTATTTTTTGAGATGGAGTCTCACTGTTTCACCCAGGCTGGCGTGCAGTGGCATGATCTCAGCTCACGCCTCCCAGGTTCAAGCGATTCACCTGCCTTAGCCTCCCTAGTAGCTGGGACTACAGGCGTGTGCCACCACGCCAGGCTAATTTTTGTGCTTTTCGTAGAGATGGGTTTCCCCATGTTGGCCAGGCTGGTCTCGAACTCCTGACCTCAAGTAATCCGCCCGCCTCGGCCTCCCGAAGGGCTGGGATTATAGGTGTGAGCCACCGCGCCTGGCCTAAGTCTGAGAAGATCATTTGTTGATTCAACAAAATACAATGTTTAAAATCTATAACACAGTGAAAAGCATTGACTTGTCACCCAACCAAATCCCGGAAGTTGTGAGCAACCTTTGAAGTAGGAAGAGAGTACTTTGGGGACTAATAAAAGGAAACAATTTTACACTGTCAGTAGTGTGGAACTAGTTGCCCCCAATGGGTTTTAAATTCAAGTAGGGTGCAAGAGTGGTTTAGAGAAATTCCTGAGCGGCAAATGAGGAAACCATGGGCTCTCTGAGATACAAGCCCAGTCTTCCGTAGGGGCATAGCCACGGCACAATGCTCTCCTGACCTAACGTCCTTAAAACCTTGGTCAGAAGTCAGACCATTGTGCTAATGCGTGAGGGTGTGCGTGGGGATGGAGGGTGGGATGGAACTCCTGCATAGTTAGCAACCCTGCACCAAATCCTGGCGACCTTCCAGGGCAAACCCTCCACTATGTCATGCTAATAACAGCAGGCCTAGGAAATGGCCCTATGCTACGTAGTCTTGACCCCCACACAGTCACAGTGTCCAGGTGGCTTTGTGAGTCACCCAGACCCTCCGTAATAATCCCACTGCGGGTGGGGCTGCCTTGCAGTTTCTGGCCGATTCCCAACCTGACTCAGCTCTCCTCCCATGAGCTCCTATTTCTTGCCGGGCAGAAGCCGCCGCGGTACCCGCTCCACCCGGCATGCTCAGTCCTCGGGCCAGGCTTTGACCGCTGGACGCCAGCGCGCGGCCCCCTGCGCGCGGCCCGAGTGCCGGTCCCTTTAAATCTGGCAGGTCCGTTGCTAGGCAACCGCGCGGCCCGCTCTGGCGCTGCACTGCGGTGGCTCAGGCCGGAGCCGGCCCGGCAGGGTCGCGGTGGCCAGAGCCGAACGAGGGGCTGCCGCGCGCCGGTGGTGATTGGCTTTGAGGAAGAGAGGTTCGGGCTCTCCAGACCGCAACCACGTTTCCAGGTATGTCTGCGCACGGGAAAGCCGGGGCTCCCCCGAGCTCGCCCCTCTTCTTCCCGGACACAGGGGTCGAAGGGGCAGAGAGCCAGGGGCAGGGGCCCAAGTCCGCGCCCCGACCCCCACTGCAGGTTATTTCTGTCTTTAGAGGCTCAGGCCGGGACTGGAAAGCGTTTGGGAGGGAAAAGACCAGGGCGTGGGAGTGGCAGTGCGGAAAGAGGAGTGGGGTCAGGCCTCTCCCGCCGCCCGCCAGCGACTAGGTCGGGACTGGGGAGGTGGAAAGTGTCACCTGCAATGGGGACCGAAGCAGCGCCCCGACCCTGAGCCACCTTCTCTCCTCTGGAGGCAGCGATGGCAGGAGTTTCAGTTAACAATTTACAGAGAAAACTCCCAAACTATGCATACAAAGATACAGCTTTGTGGCAAGAATGTGACTTCCATACTAATAAAGTCTCAGCCTTCGGAATTAAGGTGACTCGCCGTATCTTTTCTTATAGAAGGAATAACTTCACACTAATAACAAAGAATTGGGGAGTAATAACCATTCACGGGGTCCAGTTTTCAATGGTACTTTTCTTCCCCCTCCATAGCTGCCAAGCAATACAGAAGACAATTTGTCCCGGGGAGTGGACACTTTGGCCCATATATTAGGACCCTGACAGATGAAAGCAAAAATCAGGATGACTTCCCTTTTCGATGTTTTTGTTTGTTTGTTTGTTTCAAATTAACTGCACTCTGAGGGAGGGAGGCAAGGCCTGGGTTCCAGCCTTTTGCTAATGTGGTTAGTGGCGTGCTGATTAACAACGAGCCAGGCTCCCTCCTTTGCCCAATAGGTGTTAAAAGTGAGGAGGTACTGTGTTGGATAAAATTTCCTCATGATTCTTGTCCCATTTGATATCTGTATGGCTTGAGGAAGGAAGACTAGTGGCATAATAGTTGGGGAAATGGGTTGACAAAAAGAGAAATTACCTCTTAGTGTCTGGTATCACATTTCAGATAGACCAAGTGACATTCTAAGTATATCACTTGTCTTTTTTTTTTTTTTTTTTTTTTTTTTTGAGACGGAGACTTGCTCTGTCGCCCAGGCTGGAGTGCAGTGGCGCGATTTCGGCTTACTGCAGCCTTCGCCTACCTGGTTCAAGCGATTCTCCTGCCTCAGCCTCCTAAGTAGCTGGGATTACAGGCACGTGCCACACCGCGCCTGGCTAATTTTTGTATTTTTAGTAGAGACAGGGTTTTGCCTTGTTGGTCAGGCTGGTCACTCCTGACCTTGTGATCCGCCCGCCTCAGCTTCCCAAAGTGCTGGGATTACAGGCGTGAGCCACCGCGCCCGGCCATCACTTGTCATTTTAATCTACATCTCAGATATAAACATAGGTTTGGGCATTCTGGTTAAACATATTTCCTGATTACACGGAGGGAGGTGGAATTTTCATTTTTCCAGTTCAAACTGGAGAAGGAGGGCAAGGATATCCAGTAGATAGAAGATCTTGGACCCCAGGAAGTGTAAGTACAGTCGTGTTAGCTGATATTTTGTTGGAGTGTTTAGAAGCACAGAGCCTTACGCAACATAACTCTTCAGCCTTGTAATTGATCATCTGCATTGTCAGTAAGCTCTCAGGAAGGCCTCATAAAAATACAAAAGAAAAGTGCCGGGCGCGGTGGCTCATGCCTGTAATCCCAGCACTTTGGGAGGCTGAGGCGGGCGGATCACGAGGTCAGGAGATCGAGACCATCCTGGCTAACACGGTGAAACCCCGTCTCTACTAAAAATACAAAAATTTAGCAGGGTGTGGTGGCGGGCGCCTGTAGTCCCAGCTACTCGGGAGGCTGAGACAGGAGAATGGCGTGAATCCGGGGGCGGAGCTTGCAGTGAGCCGAGATTGCACCACTGCACTCCAGCCTGGGTGACAGAGTGGAGACTCCATCTCAAAAAAAAGAAAAAGAAAAGTGTTCTAAAGACTTTTAGCTAAGCCAAATAAACTTCAAGGGAAAAAAATGTGCTTTCCCTAAAATACCACCCCCAAAACTTTATAAGCCAGAGGAGAAATTATGTCAAAAAAAATTTAAAAAACTAACTTAGAATCAAAGCATTGTAGAGATTTCAGGAAGAATATTAAGGATCATTCATTAAACAGATATTTATACAGGGCTACTATGTATCAGGTAACAATGCCAGGCCATCATAGCATATTTGTATAATAAAGGTCTGTGTGAAATGCCACAGAAGCACAGGAACAATCCAGAGTGCAAAGTCATCCTTGCTAGTCTTCAAACGAATACTCATTTCTGAGAAGTTATTGGTGCCTCTGAAATACAGTGGGACATTTGGAAAGCTCTTGGTAGAGCAATTGGTGATTTTAAAATGCTGATATATTAGGGTGTAGAAAAGACTACCACTTTTTTGTTTAGATAAAATCAATTCAGCTTCTGAAATCTGGGGACATCAACAACTAACTTACAGAAGTTAGGGCTAATTTTTCCCTGAGGATGCAGATGAAATCAATCTGAGATTGGAATTTAGGCTTCCTTATATTTGTTTTAATAGTACCTACTTTTTTTTTCAAACTAACTTTTTCTGAGGTCTGATGACTTCTGGCTGGCCACTTTGGAGTACCTATCTCTGGAGAAAGTTTAGGTTGTTTAACTGGCTGGTTTATGTTCAAAGGGAGGGTAAGGAAAACCTGAAAATGAACAAAACCCATTGTTTACAGTACACTTTAAAAATTGCTTTCATTTCCATTTTCATTCGTTTTTCTTAATCACCTGTGAAACCAATATATTGTCCCTATTTTACACCTGAAGAATCTGAGGCTCGCAGTTCTAAAATGTGGGGGCCAAGATATCTGACTCCTTCAGTCTTTTTTCCACCATAGTCCACACTCAGTTCCTTTCTCAGAAACTTCCTTTTCCTTCTTCCCCACAATTTTGCACGGTAATACATGTTGATCCATCTTGACTTCAGACAGTTCATTTGCGTCCTTCTTTTGGTATTTAATAGTTTTCTGCAAGTCAGTGAAAGAAGGTGGAGAATGGGGAATCTCCCCTATGGGGGCAGGTCAGAATCTTCTGAGGAAAGAGGGTAGTGATGGGAGTGTTTTTGTGTCTGGAAACAGTGGAAGCAGGAAAAAGAAAATTTAAAAAAAAGGTTGAGAACCACTGCTCTGAAGTGAGAGTAAATTGGACAGTTGAGAAAGAAGCAAAACTAGTGATTTCCTTTGTAACAGACTTTTTTCCTAGTTTGGTGGAGCAGTTTTTCTAAGGGTCCAGAGAACAGACTATCCAAGAATAAGGGGAGAAAGTTCTTTATGCTAAGAGGAGCCCTTTGTCTTCACCTTACTGCCCCTGGTTAGTGACTAAAAGCCATGCCCCTTCTTGAGCGCTACTAAGCGACTAAGGGTAATGACAGGTTACTCAACACAGGTTGGAGATAACCTTTTCCAACCATCATTCCCAGTTTACAAAGTTTGAGAGGAAGGACCCTTGCGAGATGGGAAAAAGCCTCTGGCATTCTTCCAGAACTGTTTTCCAGTCCCTACCTACTCTGCCTGGAAGAATAATGGAATTTTGCAGGCAGATCTAAATTTGTGAAGAGAGATGGTCCTGAAAATTTGAAACCTAAATTTTTTTTTTTTTTTTTTTAGGAGACCGAGTGTCGCTCTGTTTCCCAGGCTGGAGTGCAGTGGCATGATCATAGCTCACTTCAGCCTCAACCCCCTGAGCTCAATCAATCCTCCCACCTGAGCAGTTAGGACTACAGGCATATACCATCACACCTATCTAATTTTGTTTTTAATTTTTGTAGACACGAGTCTCACTATGTTGCCCAGTCTGGTTTTGAACTCCAGGCATCAAGTTATCCTTCCGCCTCTGCCTCCCAAAGCACTGGGATTACAGATGTGAGCCACTATGCCCATGTAAATGGGATAAGACAACAGAAAAAAAAAATTTGATTTATGTCATCGAATTTCCCTAAAGCCTGTGATTTAAAATATGAATATTTTAGAAAACAAATAATTAAATTTCACATTCACTTTAATATGATTATATTCTCTAGGGCCCCAGCTCAAAAATGAAACTGAGATGGTTTGTAGATTTCTCCTTTCACAGTAAACAGTAGTGTATTATTTTCTGGAGCTATTTGAGAATAAATGTGCATTCCTCTAAGATTTTTATGGAACAGTGCACCTACAGGTCCATTGTAAATGACTGTTCTTTGCTTAGCTCTCGACATTTATGTTACATCATGTTATATATAAATTCATCTTCAATTTATTTTATCAGTGGTTCTCAAATTCTTTAGGTGAATACAAACCACTTTCATGAGACAAGAGATCTCTTACTCTGCAAAAATGTTCTATTACTTTGCAACTGCAAAAAAAAAAGTCACCCGAGGATAAATGATAATGTTTTCAGTGAGACACTAACTAGAACCATCAGGAGTCCATTATTAATTCATGTCAGACACAAATGAATAGATGTAGTCATATTGTAGACACATACGCCTTAACAGTGCAGTCCTGCGGGCTTCTGGGGGATTGCTATCTTAGAGGACTACTGATGTTGTTTTTGTCCTATGACTTTTTATTGTTTTCCTGTCTGTGTTCTGGATTATTTGCTTCTAAAGAAACCAGTTTTTCATCCCCTCGAGGCCTCCTTCCCCTACTCTTCTGACCTTCAGTATCCATTGTAGTGTTGAGTAGGCACTTACACTAATGTCCACAACTGACCCACTAACAGGCATGCCTACACTTTCAATAATGGCTTATGGTTTGGTTTGCCTTATGCTGGAACAAATTACCTAGTCAAGTTTATTGAGAACAAAATGGCTGCCAGCCCAGGGTAAAGGAGTGTCATTGCCATAAAGCATATTCCCTGTTCTCGCCAGAGAATTCTAATGCCATACTCGTTCTGCATAAAAAAACAGACAGTGCAATTTGTGAAGAGAAAATGAGACTGGCAGCTTTTACCCCGAGTCTGGGCTTTGCCACATTCTGTGACTAGATTTGGGAACAAGCCCTTAAAGGATATCTTGCCAATGAAAGAGAGAGAGAAAAAAAAGAAGCAGCTCAGAGACCCCTTGACCCTGCCCTGTGTAAGCCATGGGAGGGAAATTCCAAAAGGCTTTTCAAACCTTTCTTTCTGTTCTTTGAAATGTGACATGCAGTTCTCCTTACCCTCCCCGCTTCACTTTTCCTCTCTTCTTTTGTGGCCTTTTAAAAGATACCTAAGCTCTGAAAATAGTGGGTTGTTTTCTTTCAATGTGGGGAATGAAACCTAGCAGATGAATAAAGAAGAATTTTAGAACAAGCACTGACCTGGGAGACAGGGTCCTCAGTTTTACTACTATGGGCTGTGTGGCCTTGGTCAAGTCACTTAACTTCTCTGGGCCTTAGTCATAAATGGACTCTTCCCATTTCAGTAACTATATAGGCTTCACTGAAAGGCATTTCCTTTCAGACACCAGGAAATTATACAGAGGCTCAGGGAAGAAAGACAGTGAAAATTAAAAAGTGTGTGCATGTGTGTATGTGTTTTGCCAGAGATTTATGGGATGGTTGGATGTAGAAGTTACTTTTTCAAGGAGCAAAATTATTAATGAAAAGAGTTTTTTATTTTAACCTTTATCCATACCCAGACCTCTATCTCAGATGTGTCATTCTTGCTATCTCCAGATATAAAGTGGCCACACTTTACTTGCCCCTGTGCTCACCTCCTTCCTAATCAATCCCACCAATGCCCTTCATCCAGAATTAAGAGAAATAGTAATCTCTCTGCCATTGCTACCTGATTAGAAGCATTTTTATCATCTATAGAATTGTTGGGTAAAAATTTGACTGCTAAAAAATGTGACTGGCAATTAATATCACCCTCTTTTCTCCTCTCTCTGTTCCTTTCCTCTATGATTGCTGTAATAATTCCTACTGATTTGCATTCATATTTCTAGAGAGGAGGGAAACCAAGAAATGATGTTTCCCTTTAAGAAGAGATTGATCAATGATGCTTCTGGATGGTGACTCGTAGCATAATAAAAGTCAGAAAGGACTGTTTCAAAAGAAAGAAGATGATACTCCAATGGCAAATACGTACTGTAAATTTCAGGTCTGAGTTTATCACTATGGTCTGATTGACCTCAAGAAAGCTTGGCTTCTGGCTTTTGGACCAATGATTTTAGTACCTTCACTGAACTCTCCAAATAGTTCATCTTAAGAATATGTGTACCTTCTCCTTTCCTCAAAGCCAAGTAGTTGCCAGTAGGGATGTACCCTTGGGGATGGTGAGTCCCTTCCATCTTTTGTGTGGCAAAGGGGAGAGATATGTTCAGTGCCTATAGGTATCAAGTTTATTCCTTCATTGCTTATAGTAAGGAAAACCTGTGTTATTTAAAATAAACTACTGTTTGTGAAAAGAAAAGAAAATATCATACACCAAAAAGTAGTTATCTCAGGGCCATGAGATTATGAAGGAGATTCCTTCTGTTTTATGTGCTTTTCTGTATTCTCCAAAATTGTTATAATAATCAAAGAAAATATTAATTAAGTTATAAATACAACATTTGCCATTTCTCATTACCAGCAGAAAATTACATTTCAGTGCATAGATAAAAGAGATGCAGGCATACTTTGATTTTTCTCCATGGTAATACTACAAATATGTCTTGATAAATTAATATATAAAATGAATAAAGTGACCCTCTCCGTCTTCTCCTCACCCTTTAGGGCTAACTTCAGCTACTGGTTGGTGGCTTCAGGTGCCAGTGGCCCTCCACATGCTGCTTTGGTTCTTCTTTCTCCCTTCCCTCAGAAGTAGTCACTTATCAAATAGTTCAGTGCTGTGGGAAAGCTGTACATTAAGGATTCCCTTTGGGTAGGGAAGACTCTTTTTGAAACAAAATAATCATCCTCATATTTTTATAAACTTGGAAAGTTGTTCGTGATTTAGTATGCTGAATTTTCACCTAAAAACTACACTCAGAGTCAATATCTTGAGAAAAACACATTTGGTGGCATTAATATTTGCAATTGTTGACATTAGGTTCTCCTCAAGAAATTGCTGTCAAAACAGATAGAATTCTGTACACTTGGCAGTCTTGACTAAAAGCAAAGCCCAAGACTGGAATAGCAGGAATTTATAGGTCAAGACAGAAGGGCATTTGGCAGAGTTAGTCATAAGGAAGTCCGCATGGTATACTTTACCAAAAGCAGCTCACATCCCACTAAGCCCTGATGTTTTAGTCACTTTAAAGAATGAATAAACAGTAGTCCAATCCACAAGAACTAGAAAGGCATCAGACACATTGAAAGCACAGGTATTACCAACATTAACCTATTAATTTCAAATCACTTTTTTATTTTAAAGCAGTCTGTTTTTATGTGTACAGTTGTTTTCTTATAGAATTACTTTCTGTGTGTACAGTAAGTAGCTAAATGTGTCAGTTTACCAGTTCTATTTCATAGGATCAGAGACTTTTAAAGCTGGAAGCATCTGTAGAACTTAGCTCGTTCAGCCCTTTCCATTTATAAATGAGGGAACTGAGGCCCAAGTCATTCAGTGAGTTAGAGAGAGAGGCCAGCACTCAAATATTTAGATTCTTCACCCATGGGCCAGCATTCTTATTTCTTTCTACTATGCTAGCTACTAGTGTAAATAATGTGCCTGCCTTGGTTTTAAATTGTGTTTTTCAGATATTGGAAGAGGGGCCTGGAGAAATGGATGCTAGAAGAAAACACTGGAAGGAGTATATGTTTACTCCTTTTTTTAGTGCACAGGATGTTCTAGAAGAGACTTCTCAGCCTGAATCTTCTTCTGAACAAACGACTACAGATAGCAGCAAGAGAATGGAAGAAATTTATAATTTGTCCAGTAGAAAGTTTCAAGAAGAAAGTAAATTTAGGAGGAAAAAATATATTTTCCAACTAAATGAAATAGAACAAGAATCAAATTTAAGAGAGAACAAGATAAACATTTCACAGAACGAGACAGACACAAATTCTGCATCCTATGAATCATCTAATGTGGATGTTACAACCGAAGAAAGCTTTAACAGCACAGAAGATAGCTCTACCTGCAGTACAGATAACTTACCAGCTCTACTAAGACAAGACATAAGAAAGAAACTTATGGAAAGAATGTCTCCAAAACTTTGCCTGAATATTTTGAATGAAGAACTGGAAGAACTTAATATGAAATGCAGAAAAATAGAAGAGGAATTTGAAAACGCTGAAAAAGAACTTTTGTACTACAGAAAAGAAATATTCACAAAACCTCTAAATTTTCAAGAAACAGAGACAGATGCTTCAAAAAGCGACTATGAAGTTCAAGCTTTAAGAAATGACCTGTCTGAAAAAGCAACAAATGTAAAAAACTTAAGTGAACAACTCCAGCAAGCCAAAGAAGTCATCCACAAATTGAACCTAGAGAACAGAGATTTAAAAGAAGCTGTTAGGAACTTAAAACATCAAACCAAGTTTGGAAATGTGCTCCTAAAAGAAGAAATGAAATCGTATTATGAATTAGAAATGGCAAAGATCCGCGGAGAGCTCAGTGCCGTCAAGAATGAACTGAGAACTGAGAAGACCCTACAAGCAAGAAATAACAGAGCCTTGGAGTTGCTTAGAAAATACTATGCTTCTTCAATGGCAACATCATCAAGTATCTTTGACCACTTTACTGGGGATTTTTTTTAAAACTTAAAAATATCCTTCCATTACACAAGTCATTGAGCCAAATCAGTGTTTATTGTATTTGCTTTGTGTATTACTTAAAATATATGTAATAGGATGTTATTTTCATTTTCGGTAAATCACAGTATCTATAAAACATATACATGTTTCCAAGCTTCTGCTTTCTCTTTCTGATGAAGTTATTCCAGGAGTACAAATGGAAACGAAGCTTTGGAAATCTCATATATTCACTCAAAAACACATACTGATTCACCAAATCATTTATGAATACAAATCAACAGCCATTTTGTGATCTTGTAAGCAAATATGTCCTTGCAACGTGAATATTTTTCCATCTGTGTTCATTGATGTTAACAATAAAAATCTTGTTTATGTGTATAAGCCTAACATATGCCTGTGGGTCTTGTAACTGCCTGTTCAAACTCAATGGGATACCAAAAATGTATCTGCTTACTTTGGGGGTCTAACTTTAATTCGGTACATATAAACATCTCTGAAAAAAAATGTAGTTTTTTTCTTCCCCCTGCTGTTTTTCCCCAGGCTTTCTCCTTTGACCTGGCCACGGTTCCCATAGACTAGAAGACAACTTAGAGACATTGCTGTGACCTTTGCTAGAGCCCTGCTCTTGTCAGCAGTGGCTTTTGTGTTTTTCTTATGTTGACCAGTAAGGGGCGTTGTTTACACAGTTCTCTCAAAACTCGACCAGGGGAAAATTTCGAAGCTTCCTCTCCGGCTTACATCACAAGTTGGTGGGGACTGTGGTGAAGTTGGATGTCATCTGGATAAACTTTCAGTGAGCTGGCTTGATTTTTACAGTAATCCAGCCCTGTAAGGGCCCCAGGTGATGACAATTTATTTTACACTTATACGTGGTGAAAATGGACTGCCTCAATCTTTTGGTGGAAGTGATGGGCCAGTTGATCCTTTACCATTTGTTTGTATCAGTTATCAAGATATCCTGTAATAGGAGCTCTATTTGCATGGTGTTTTAAAGCCTAATGAACCAAATGTAACTGCAGACTATGAGAATGAGATACAATTGTAAGGGTTTAGGTATCTTCCCTGTTGGGAAAATCCCCAGACTGGGGATTTGGCTTCCAGTACTTGCTCTGCCAGTAACTAGTTAGTTAACTTTCTTCCCCTAAACGTCCTTATCTATGAAACAAGGCAGCAGATCTATCATCAAGATTCTGTTCAGTTCTAATGTTCTGTGATTTCACCTCAATGATTTTATTTGCAAGTGTAACTCTACCTGTAAGGAAGTAAAACTCCTATGGCATTGGATGCATTCAATTCTTTTTTGTTTTGTTTTGTTTTGTTTTTTTGAGATGGAGTCTTGCTCTGTCACCCAGGCTAGAGTGCAGTGGGGCAATCTCGGCTCACTGTAACCTCCGCCTCCCGGGTTCAAGCAATTCTCCTGCCTTAGCCTCCTGAGTAGCTGGGATTACAGGCACCTGCCACTACACCTGGCTAATTAATTTTTTTTTTTTTTTTTTTGTCAGTAGACAGGGTTTCACTATCTTGGCCAGGCTGGTCTCGAACTCCTGACCTCATGATCCACCCACCTCGGCCTCCCAAAGTACTGGGATTACAGGCGTGAGCCACAGCACCCAGCCTGGATGCATTCAATTCTAATACTTTGGGGGACCTACTTTGCAGACCCCCTTCGAAAGAAAATATAAGCAGGGTCCTTTACATAGATTGAACATCTCCAAATACTATCAATAATAAATCAATAGAGGTTGTTTCTCTACCTTTCTCTTGTTTCCTCTTTATTCATTAAGGCTGGGGAAGGCACTGAATGGATACTGACTAAGCTGACCTGGAGGCTGAACAAGTCTTGCCTTGCCTGGGAAGATTGGCGTAAATTGGAAGATGCTAATCGTTGGAGCTTTCTGACTTAGTCCTGATAAACCTAACCCAAGCACTGGCAGCCTGCCTCAAAGGGGGAGATGACTTTCAGGTTTTTAGTGGTCACTGGCTTCCCACCAAGGGTCTAAGTATGAAAGCAAACTAGGAACTCGTTGCCCTGTTTTACTCTCTTCTTCATCACCCCCTTGTAAAATTACCCCTTTGTACTTGCCTCATAAAGACTCTCATTCCCTGAATGCTAATGCGAAGAACTGCTTACATGTTTAAAAATTTTATAATGTATTAATTAAGCTACTAGGCTCAATCCTTTCAGTATAATTCTTTTTTTATTATTTATTTATTTATTTATTTATTTATTTTTAGAGAGAGGGGGACAGGGTCTTGCTATGTTGCCCAGGCTGGACTCAAACTCCTGGGCTCAAGTGATCCTCCCCAGTAACTTGGGCTACTGGCATATGCCACCATGTCTGGCTAGTGTAATTCCATTTTCTTTTCTTTTCTTTTTTCATTTTTTTTTTTTTTTAGACTATGCCTTGCTCTGTTGCCCAGGCTGGAGTACAGTGGCATGATCTCAGCTCACTGCAACCTCTGCCTCATGGGTTCAAGCAATTTTCGTGCCTCCGCCTCCTGAGTAGCTGGGATTACAGGCAGCTATTTTTTTTTTTTTTTTTTTTCTTAGAGATGGGATTTTGCCATATTGGCCAGGCTGGTCTCGAACTCCTGAGCTCAAGGGATCCACTCACCTCAGCCTCCCAAAGTGCTGGAATTACAGGCATGAGCCACCATGCCTGGCCTATAATTCTATTTTCAAAGAGGAACTTTTATTCCAGGAGTATTTCTGTGAACCAACCATACATTTAAGGTTTTCAGTGACAATTTGGTTTATCTTGCCTGAGCGTGTATGCGTGCTTGGGGGCAGGGAAAGAGTGGTGGAAGGAGGTCGAGAGACATTAAGTGTATGGCTTAGACTAGGTCTAGGGCAGGGGGTGGGGTTTCTTTCTAGGATGGAGCTAGAATTCAGATTCTTGATGAGACAGCCTGAAATACTAAGACCCAGCAAGGCCTGCCCTATGGAAAGATCCTATGGAAAGCGTAGGTCCAGACAGACACTAACCAGAGAAGTAATATACGATCACTAACTTCATAGGGCCAAGGAGAAACGGGAGCCAATGTCACAGACCAACAGTTTGGAATTAGGAAGGGATTGCATCAAAATAAAAGCAGGGCTGGAATAAACTGGGAGAAAGCTGAGCTACTATTCCTCTTCATGGGCAGATGATAACAGCAGTGCGTTGAACTAGTTTAAGGAACTAGAATCAGTATATCATCGCTTTACTTTCTAGTATATTAAATGGGAGATCTGGAGGTGTCTTTGTTGTTGTTGTTGTTTTAGAGGTGGGGGCTGGCCTTGTTGCCCAGGCTGGAGTGCAGTGGCACAAGTAACTCACTGCGGCCTTGAACTCCTGGGTTCAAGCAATCCTCCCCACCTCAGCCTCCTGAGTAATTGAGACTACAGGGGCTTGCCTCCATGCCTGGCTAATTTTTTATATTTTTAGAGACAGGGTCTCACTATGTTGTCCAGGCTGGCCTCAAACTCCTGGCCTCAAGCAATCCTCTGCCTTAGCCTTCTGAAGGAGTGGGATTACATGCATGAGCCACCAGGCTTGGTCCTTGGAGGTGTTTATTTTATTTTATTTTATTTTTAAATAGGAATGGCACATCAGGCCACTCATCCCTTTAACTAATATGTTGGGTAAAATATTTGAAATCAGCAATGCAGTCACACACCATTCATCACCAACTTCTAATCCCTTACTTATTAAGAAGCATGGGCTGTCACAGTTCTCTAGAAATATCTGTTCCACCTTGGTTTAATAATTCAGTTCTATAAACATTTGGTGAGTACTTATTGCCACAGTTCATTCCTTCTAAAACACATTTTTAAAAATTTATTGACATTTCCTGAATTTGGGACACATCTTCAAATTGATGATATGTCATAGAATAATTGTCAGTATTTTGTTTCTCTTAGTAATTCATGAAATAATGGTGTGTCTTACAATTGATGGAGTTTTAGATTTGATGAAATAAGGTATGTGCTAGGCTGGGAATATGGGAATCAAAGGGTTTATGAATAAGACAAGTCTCTGACCTCAAGGAGCTTACTTATGCAATTAACTTAAACAATGTGGTAAGAGCTATACCACCAACGCTAATATAAAGTGCTGTGGGAGCATAAAGGAAGATCAATTAATTCTGCCTGTGGGACTGGGAACCACTTCGTAAAGGAGGTGACATTTGAGCTGGGCCTTGAAGGATATGAAGGATTTTTCCAGACAAAGCATGGGAGTAGGAGGCAGGGACATTTCTGGAATGTGAATATGGAAGGTTTATTTGGCTTCAAAGAGGACTCAGCAGCAATGAATTAGAGCACTGGTATGTTACGTGTTACTGATTTTTGTTTGTTTGTTTGCTGAGATGGAGTCTCGCTCTGTTGCCCAAGCTTGAGTGCAGTGGCACAATACCGGCTCACTGCAACCTCCACCTCCCGGGTTCAAGTGATTTCCTGCCTCAGTCTCCCGAGTAGCTGGGATTACAGGCACCTGCCACCACGCCCAGCTAATTTTTGTATTTTCAGTAGAGACAGGGTTTCGCCACGCTGGACAGGCTGGTCTCAAACTCCTGACCTCCTCAGGTGATCCGCCCGCCTCGGCCTCCCAAAGTGCTGGGATTACAGGTGTGAGTCACCTCGCCCAGCCATGTTGCTGATTTTTAATGTCTCGTTTGAGGTTCTACCCTGAAAACTACTGGGAATTCCAACATTTTTGGTCATTTGCAGATAGACTGGAGAATGATGTTCTCAAGACATAAAGACCAGGTTCCAGATAACAAACTGCAGAAAACCATTTTGCTGATGCTACTCTACCTTTGAACGCTATCATTTTTGTTTTGGAAACAAAAGACCTAAGAGATTTTTGTCATAAGCCAAGTCTGCCGTGAGTAGACTGGTTTCAAGGAGATGTATGAAAGAGAAACATCACAGTTGCTCCTCTCTCCAAAGAAGCATAGAGCATAGAGGTTAAGTGCACAAACTTTGGTTATCCACTTACTAGCTGTGTGACCTTGGGCAACTTGTGTAATTCTCTGTAGCTCAGTTTCCTCATCTTGTAAGACAGGGTTCATAAATAGTGTTTTTGAGAGGTAAGATGAGATCACATACAGTCAATAAATGTCATCCTTGTTATTATCATTATTGCCTAATTGACAATGGGAAATCGACCAAATCTATCTGTCTCCTCCCAGCTATTACTCTCACCAAGCTTTTTATACCTATTGTGTTCCCTGGAGAGAATATGATGAACTAATTCATAATATGTGTATCAGTGATGTGTGTATATATTTGGGAAGGTGGAGCAAGTTGCAGAGAAGACATGTTGGTTTTATTAGTATACGAAGTCTTAAGGCAAAGTAGCAAATCTATTGTGATGGCTCTTCTGGCCTCAGGAAGGATCCTGTGGAGGGAATTTCTTGGGTTAGAGCCTACCCAGCCCCCCTCCAATCAGGTCTGTGTTCGACTGGGCCCTGGGTCTAGCAGGCAGAGTACCAGAAGGAGGAAGAAAGCCCTGCTATAGTGCTCCAGAGGGAAAAATCTCATCTAGGAAAAGGGAATGGAGACAAGAGAGGCTACTATAGCATTTTTCATTTCCCCTTGGCACAGGGAGCCATGCAGCTGGGGACCCACTACTACAGCTGCTCAGATAAAAATAAGTCATTGTCTTGTCCTTTGTACTCATAAGACACTGAAGCTATAGTTATCTATGTATTGTAGGTGTACCCTCCTTTCCATACTGAGTACCAAGGTGGTGTCTCCCCTGTTTAGTGGTCAGAGCTATTGTTCACAGGGTCTCTCTCTCCCTCCACCTCACTACCTCTCTCTGTGAATGACACCTTTGATCACACTCAACTTTCTGATGATTGCTATGTTTCACTGGGTGTAGGTTGTCATTTCCCAGGAGACTGGGCTTATTACTGGTTCTATGAGGATGTGTTATGGGGTATCCTCAAAGAATTACTTTTGCCTTTCAGCCCATGCCTGTTGACTCCGCAACAGGTGTTGTCATGTATGTTTCAGACCATGACAGGAGGCATACCTAAGAGATTCTCCTTATGCCACTAGCACCCTAGCCTGTATTTGGGCTATTGGTTGGAGCCTAGTAACAAAACTTTATCATGTGTCACACATTTCCACATGCATTGTCTTGTGTAGTCTGCACAAAAATCCTTGATTGCCACTCATTTTTTACAGGTGAGGAAACCGAGGCTCAGAGATATGAAATGACTTAGTCAGTATCACAGAGCTAGCAAGTGGTGGATCTGGGATTCAAACCAAGCCTGTCCAACTCCATTAGGATGCTTGCCCCATTATATCAGGTCACCTTTTGTGCTAAAATTAATGAGCCAAAGATTAATCATCGTAGAGATTATTTAACTTTCCCAAAGACAGACTCATTTAATACTGCCACCTGGACTCAACTTGAGTCAGTCATCTAAATGGCTGAGATGAGCAGTGAAGATGCAGCTTATTACTGGAAAGACTGACGTGTGCATGTCTTCTGATGGCAGGTTAGTAGGTCTACATGAAGACACAGCATCCTCTTCCTATGGTTATGGAATGGATGGTAACAGTAACATCAACGAGAACAATTGAAATATGAAGCCCAACTAACAGCTCTCTAAATAAAGAAAGCTCCAGCACTGATGGAGCCAAATCAATAAACAACCAGGACTCTTTGATGAACACTCACTTTAGCTTTGGGCTCTGACTTTTATAATTCAAAATGATTGATCCTATTTCACCCAATACTCATTTTTTCCTTAGATTATTTGCCTCCTAAAGTGTTTTCATTGAAAGCTAACTAATCTTTGAGAAAAATAAATGCTGTGAACCCTCACCCCCGAACCTTGCTGCTTAGAAAGTGTTAATTATACTTGATGATTTATATGTTTTCCTCTTCTTTCCTTGACTCCCTGGTAATCTTCTTAAAGTTACAGTAAAGGAATCATATTCTGCTCACTCATAACTGAATCAATCCTTGAAAAAATATTTCAGGATCTTTTTACTAAAATATCTTCAATAACAAGACAAAATGTTTTCTTTCAAACTGACAAATGTATGCAAGATTGTCCAAAAAAACATTTCCCCTCATACAATGAAGGAGAAGAAAATCGGGAAAGCTGCTTTTGACTTCGTAAATGTGGGTTATGTCAGCAGAGAGCCTGGAGGGCATTTCTGGTTTTGAGGTAATCAACCTTTTAAAATGCATAATACACTTTTATGTGGTTTTAATGAGTACAAAAATATATTTGCATGTAGCATAAGGACTTTTTCCCCACAAAACATGTGTTATCTTGAATCTTTTCCTTTGGGTATATATTAAGGTATGTTTATAAATAAACTGCTGAGAGCAAAGGGGCTCCAGTTCCTATGTTTGTGCCAGGGGAGAGTGCTGTACTAGAAAAAGCAGGAGACATGGAGTTTGCCCACTTTGTTCCTCTGGTAGAAGATAATGAGATGGAATTTTGGGTGGTAGATGTTTACTGGGGATTGACACCTGTGAAGGAAAAGGGGGAGGAAGCAAGACTGGGCAGAGAGAAGTTGAATCGCCATGCAAGCCTGACAAAACCTCAGCAACCCCAGCAGGGACCTCTGGAGTATTGTTCATCAGAGTGCCCCGAATTGGGTAGAAATACCTGGGCTTTTGTTTTACTTTATTTTATTTTATTTTGAGGCAGAGGCTCACGCTGTCACCTAGGCTGCAGTGCAGTGGTGCAATCATGGCCCACTGCTGCCTCTACTTCCTGGGCTCAAGCGATCCTCCCACCTCAGCCCTCTGAGTAGCTGGGACCACAGGCGTGCGCCACCATGCCCGGCTAATTTTTGTATATTTTGTAGAGACGCGGTTTCACCATGTTGCCCAGGCTGGTCTCAAACTTCTGGGCTCAAGTGAGCCACCCGCCTCGGCCCCCCAAAGTGCTAGGATTTCAGGTGTGAGCCACCGCACCTGCCCCCTGGGCTTTTATTCTCCTGCCTCATTGAGTCGCCAGATGCAAGCTGCCTCTGTCTGGAAGAATATAACCTGGGGCCGAGTGTATGAGTGTCTCTCTGCAGGTAAGGCAGGCCTTGCAGGAGCTGACAGCTGGAGACTGCCTGCCAACCTCACTCCCCACCATTGGACAGCAAATCCTTTCTTGAGGTGGTGCATCTTTGTGTCTACCACAGTCCATCGCTTACATCTCTTTCTCAATTCCTTCACGCCTCTCCCAGAAGGGAACCTTGGAAGAGTGGTATTAGTGGGACAAACTACAGCCCCCACTGCTACAGTTAGTCTTGGGGCTGCAACTGTTTCTCAGCACCTGCCGCCTCCACTGCTCATTCTAGGTCACGCTCACCCATAGCTACTGCCCTCTGGTGGCCATGATGGCTTCCTGGTTGGCCTGACCCAGACCCTAATTTCTGAGGGGCTAAGAGCAGCCTGGTCATTATCCCCTTCTCAGGCTGGGGCTGCTGTATCTGTCCACTTATAGTCACAATTTGGCAAGGAAGTACTGAGATATGCCCAGGTGGCACACCTATTTCTCCCTCTCCCCATTGTGGAACAGCAGCCCCATCTCCTCCTGATAATTTGAGTGAATTACTGCTACCAAGTCAGTGACCCCTTTTCTGGCCTACTGGTCTCTGGACACAAGGAGCCCAAAGTGTCCAGGCAGCAGCTGTAGCTTATAATTCAGTAAGAGGTTGACTCTGGAAATGATGTGTCTCCTTTGGAGACCAGGTCCTCTAGCCCTGTAGCATGTAAGGGAGAAAATGTTTCTTTCCTCACCCATTGTGAGGTTCATACCTAGCACCCCTATAACAAAACACAAATTAACAAGATAAAAGGAGACAAATTTATTTAACACAAGTTTTAAGTGACATGGGAACCCTCAGAAATGAAGACCCAGCGAAACAGGAAAAACTGCTTCTGCTGTTTTCTCAAATGCCAAGGTATCATAGTTGGGGGTAGCGTGTCCTGAACCCTGTCAAGAGTTACAGAGCACAAAGTTCCTATATTAGTCAGGATTCAATCAGAGAAATGGGGCCATTAAGAGATTTTATTTATTATTATTATTATTATTATTATTATTATTATTTTGAGACAGAATTTCACTCTGTTGCCCAGGCTGTAGTGCAGTGGCGCTACCTCAGGTCACTACAACCACTGCCTCCTGGGTTCAAATGATTCTCCCACCTCAGCCTCCCAAGTAGTTGGGATTACAGGTGCATGCCACCATGCCTGACTAATTTTTGTATTTTTTGATAGAGATGAAGTTTCACCATGTTGGCCAGACTGGTCTTAAACTCCTGACCTCAAGTGATATGCCCGCCTCAGCCTCCCAAAGTGCTGGGATTATAGGAGTGAGCCACCACACCCAGCAAGAGATTTTATTTTTATATCTATACCATCTACATCTATCTATCTATCTATCTATCTATCTATCTATCTATCTATCTATC
>NW_020257554.1:0-11198 GCF_003255815.1 Theropithecus gelada
CGTCTGATTGGGGTGCCTGAAAGTGAGGGGGAAAATGGAACCAAGTTGGAAAACACTCTTCAGGATATCATCCAGGAGAACTTTCCCAACCTAGTAGGGCAGGCCAACATTCAAATCCAGGAAATACAGAGAACGCCACAAAGATACTCCTCGAGAAGAGCAACTCCAAGACACATAATTGCCAGATTCACCAAAGTTGAAATGAAGGAAAAAATCTTAAGGGCAGCCAGAGAGAAAGGTGGGCTACCCACAAAGGGAAGCCCATCAGACTAACAGCAGATCTCTCGGCAGAAACTCTCCAAGCCAGGAGAGAGTGGGGGCCAATATTCAACATTCTTAAAGAAAAGTATTTTAAACCCAGAATTTCATATCCAGCCAAACTAAGTTTCATAAGTGAAGGAGAAATAAAATCCTTTACAGATAAGCAAATGCTTAGAGATTTTGTCACCACTAGGCCTGCCTTACAAGAGACCCTGAAGGAAGCACTAAACATGGAAAGGAACAACCGGTACCAGCCATTGCAAAAACATGCCAAAATGTAAAGACCATCGAGGCTAGGAAGAAACTGCATCAACTAACGAGCAAAATAACCAGTTAATATCATAATGGCAGGATCAAGTTCACACATAACAATATTAACCTTAAATGTAAATGGACTAAATGCTCCAATTAAAAGACACAGACTGGCAAACTGGATAAAGAGTCAAGACACATCAGTCTGCTGTATTCAGGAGACCCATCTCACACGCAGAGACATACATAGGCTCAAAATAAAGGGATGGAGGAAGATTTACCAAGCAAATGGAGAACAAAAAAAAGCAGAGGTTGCAATAGTAGTCTCTGATAAAACAGACTTTAAGCCATCAAAGATCAAAAGAGACAAAGAAGGCCATTACATAATGGTAAAGGGATCAATTCAACAGGAAGAGCTAACTATCCTAAATATATATGCACCCAATACAGGAGCACCCAGATTCATAAAGCAAGTCCTTAGAGACTTACAAAGAGACTTAGACTCCCATACAATAATAATGGGAGACTTCAACACTCCACTGTCAACATTAGACAGATCAATGAGACAGAAAGTTAACAAGGATATCCAGGAATTGAACTAATCTCTGCAGCAAGCAGACCTAATAGACATCTATAAAACTCTCCACCCCAAATCAACAGAATATACATTCTTCTCAGCACCACATCGCACTTATTCCAAAATTGACCACATAATTGGAAGTAAAGCACTCCTCAGCAAATGTACAAGAACAGAAATTATAACAAACTGTCTCTCAGACCACAGTGCAATCAAACTAGAACTCAGGACTAAGAAACTCAATCAAAACCGCTCAACTACATGGAAACTGAACAACCTGCTCCTGAATGACTACTGGGTACATAACGAAATGAAGGCAGAAATAAAGATGTTCTTTGAAACCAATGAGAACAAAGATACAACATACCAGAATCTCAGGGACACATTTAAAGCAGTGTGTAGAGGGAAATTTATAGCACTAAATGCCCACAAGAGAAAGCTGGAAAGATCTAAAATTGACATTCTAACATCACAATTAAAAGAACTAGAGAAGCAAGAGCAAACACATTCGAAAGCTAGCAGAAGGCAAGAAATAACTAAGATCAGAGCAGAAATGAAGGAGATAGAGACACAAAAAACCCTCCAAAAAATCAATGAATCCAGGAGTTGGTTTTTTGAAAAGATCAACAAAATAGACAGACCGCTAGCAAGACTAATAAAGAAGAGAAGAGAGAAGAATCAAATAGTTGCAATAAAAAATGATAAAGGGGATATCACCACCAACCCCACAGAAATACAAACTACCATCAGAGAATACTATAAACACCTCTACACAAATAAACTAGAAAATCTAGAAGAAATGGATAATTTCCTGGACACTTACACTCTTCCAAGACTAAACCAGAAAGAAGTTGAATCCCTGAATAGACCAATAGCAGGCTCTGAAATTGAGGCAATAATTAATAGCCTACCAACCAAAAAAAGTCCAGGACCAGATGGATTCACAGCTGAATTCTACCAGAGGTACCAGGAGGAGCTGGTACCATTCCTTCTGAAACTATTCCAATCAATAGAAAAAGAGGGAATCCTCCCTAACTCATTTTATGAGGCCAACATCATCCTGATACCAAAGCCTGGCAGAGACACAACAAAAAAAGAGAATTTTAGACCAATATCCCTGATGAACATCGATGCAAAAATCCTCAATAAAATACTGGCAAACCGGATTCAGCAGCACATCAAAAAGCTTATCCACCATGATCAAGTGGGCTTCATCCCTGGGATGGAAGGCTGGTTCAACATTTGCAAATCAATAAACATAATCCAGCATATAAACAGAACCAAAGACAAGAACCACATGATTATCTCAATAGATGCAGAAAAGGCTTTTGACAAAATTCAACAGCCCTTCATGCTAAAAACCCTCAATAAATTCGGTATTGATGGAACGTACCTCAAAATAATAAGAGCTATTTATGACAAACCCACAGCCAACATCATACTGAATGGGCAAAAACTGGAAAAATTCCCTTTGAAAACTGGCACAAGACAGGGATGCCCTCTCTCACCACTCCTATTCAACATAGTGTTGGAAGTTCTGGCTAGGGCAATCAGGCAAGAGAAGGAAATCAAGGGTATTCAGTTAGGAAAAGAAGAAGTCAAATTGTCCCTGTTTGCAGATGACATGATTGTATATTTAGAAAACCCCATTGTCTCAGCCCAAAATCTCCTTAAGCTGATAAGCAACTTCAGCAAAGTCTCAGGATACAAAACTAATGTGCAAAAATCACAAGCATTCTTATACACCAGTAACAGACAAACAGAGAGCCAAATCATGAATGAACTTCCATTCACAATTGCTTCAAAGAGAATAAAATATCTAGGAATCCAACTTACAAGGGATGTAAAGGACCTCTTCAAGGAGAACTACAAACCACTGCTCAGTGAAATAAAAGAGGACACAAACAAATGGAAGACCATACCATGCTCATGGATCTGAAGAATCAATATCGTGAAAATGGCCATACTGCCCAAGGTTATTTATAGATTCAATGCCATCCCCATCAAGCTACCAATGAGTTTCTTCACAGAATTGGAAAAAACTGCTTTAAAGTTCATATGGAACCAAAAAAGAGCCCGCATCTCCAAGACAATCGTAAGTCAAAAGAACAAAGCTGGAGGCATCACGCTACCTGACTTCAAACTACACTACAAGGCTACAGTAACCAAAACAGCATGGTACTGGTACCAAAACAGAGATATAGATCAATGGAACAGAACAGAGTCCTCAGAAATAATACCACATATCTACAGCCATCTGATCTTTGACAAACCTGACAAAAACAAGAAATGGGGAAAGGATTCCCTATTTAATAAATGGTGCTGGGAAAATTGGCTAGCCATAAGTAGAAAGCTGAAACTGGATTCTTTCCTTACTCCTTATACGAAAATTAATTCAAGATGGATTAGAGACTTAAATGTTAGACCTAAAACCATAAAAACCCTAGAGGAAAACCTAGGTAGTACCATTCAGGACATAGGCATGGGCAAAGACTTCATGTCTAAAACACCAAAAGCAATGGCAGCAAAAGCCAAAATTGACAAATGGGATCTAATTAAACTAAAGAGCTTCTGCACAGCAAAAGAAACTACCATCAGAGTGAACAGGCAACCTACAGAATGGGAGAAAATTTTTGCAATCTACTCATCTGACAAAGGGCTAATATCCAGAACCTACAAAGAACTCAAACAAATTTACAAGAAAAAAACAAACAACCCCATCAAAAAGTGGGCAAAGGATATGAACAGACATTTCTCAAAAGAAGACATTCATACAGCCAACAGACACATGAAAAAATGTTCATCATCACTCGCCATCAGAGAAATGCAAATCAAAACCACAATGAGATACCATCTCACACCAGTCAGAATGGCGATCATTAAAAAATCAGGAAACAACAGGTGCTGGAGAGAATGTGGAGAAATAGGAACACTTTTACACTGTTGGTGGGATTGTAAACTAGTTCAACCATTATGGAAAACAGTATGGTGATTCCTCAAGGATCTAGAACTAGATGTACCATATGACCCAGCCATCCTATTACTGCGTATATACCCAAAGGATTATAAATCATGCTGCTATAAAGACACATGCACACGTATGTTTATTGTGGCACTATTCACAATAGCAAAGACTTGGAATCAACCCAAATGTCCATCAGTGACAGACTGGATTAAGAAAATGTGGCACATATACACCATGGAATACTATGCAGCCATAAAAAAGGATGAGTTTGTGTCCTTTGTAGGGACATGGATGCAGCTAGAAACCATCATTCTTAGCAAACTATCACAAGAACAGAAAACCAAACACCGCATGTTCTCACTCATAGGTGGGAACTGAACAATGAGATAACTTGGACTCGGGAAGGGGGACATCACACACCGGGGCCTATCATGGGGAGCGGGGAGGGGGGAGGGATTGCATTGGGAGTTATACCTGATGTAAATGACGAGTTGATGGGTGCTGACGAGTTGAT
Organism: Theropithecus gelada; assembly: GCF_003255815.1. Lineage (NCBI taxonomy): Eukaryota > Metazoa > Chordata > Mammalia > Primates > Cercopithecidae > Theropithecus > Theropithecus gelada. The sequence continues at coordinate 4,570 of NW_020257554.1, forward strand.
GGGTGCAGCACAGCAACATGGCACAAGTATACATATGTAACAAACCTGCACGTTATGCACATGTACCCTAGAACTTAAAGTATAATAATAATAATAAATAAATAAATAAATAAATAAATAAATAAGAAAGATTGGAGGAAGGACTCCCTATTCAAAAAATGATGCTGAAATAGCTAACTAGTCATATGCAGAAGAGTAAAACTAGACCCCTACTTTTCACCATATGCAAAAATTGACTCAGGATGAAATAAAGATTTAAATGTAAGACCTCAAACTGTAAGAATTTTAGAAGAAAACCTAGGAAACAACATTCTGGACATTGGCCTTGGGAAATGATTTATGAATAAGTCCTCATCAGCAATTGCATCCAAAACAAAAATTGACAAGTGTGACATAATTAAACTAAAGGGCTTCTACACAGGAAAATAAACTATCATGAGTACACAGACAACCTACAGAATGGGAGAAAATGTTCAAAAACTATGCATATGACAACAGTCTCATATCCAGAATCTATAAGGGAATTAAACAATTGAACAAGTAAAATACAAAAAAATCAAATATAAAATAAGACTGTTTTATTAAAAAGGAGGGTAAATATCTGAACATGATGCAGGACTTTGCTCCAAAATTTTAAAGGCCTGTGCAGTGACTGACCTATAAGGGCCTGCCAAAGGCTCCATAGCATCCTATCTGGCACTGACATATCAAGCATCATTGCATCAGCTGGATTATATGAACCAAGTGGCAGAGCCTTGAATACAGCCTAGACCTACTGAAAACTTTCTCTTATTTTGAGCTCCTCTAAAAACTAGCAGGTTTGGGCATCACTTAGTAATGGGCCAGAGTAATAAACACAAATGACAAATATGTTACCTCCCAAATACAAAGAATTGTGCATCTCTCTTCAACACCTTATTCTTCATCTTGGAATGGATATGTCAACATGCCCTGCATGACTGAATCCCTAAAAATTTCAGAGATAGAAGCTCTCTGAATTTTTGTTGAATTTATTTTCTACCCTCTGACATACAAATGTCTTACCAATAAATCTCATGTGGTTACCACTTTTTGCTCACTAAGTCCAATCGGCATAATGTCGTCAATATAATGGATCATTTTAATATTTTGTAAGAAAAAATTTATCAAGATCACTGCTAACTAAATTATGACATAAAGTTGGAGAGCTGATATACTCCTGACGGAGGACAGTAAACATGTATTTCTGCTCTTGCTGGCCTTATGGACAGTTATGGGGAGAAAAAGGCATTTGCAGATCAATGGTTGCATACCAGATACCAGGAAATGTGTTAATTTTCTCAAGCAATGAAACACATCTGGTATAGCAACTGTAATTGGAGTCACCACTTGGTTAGCTTATTATAATCCATTGTCATTCTCCAAGATTTATTTGTCTTTTGTACAAGTCAAATATTAGAGTTGAATGGGAATGTAAAATAAATCGCCAGCCCTATATCTTTCAAGTACTTGATAGTGGCATTAATTTCTGCAATCTTTTCAGTGATGCATATTACTTTTGGTTTACTATTTTCCTAGGTAGAGGCAGTTATAATGCCTTGCACTTGTCTTTACGTATCATAATAGCCCTCACTCCAGTGGTCAGGAAACTGATATGGGAATTCTGCCAGTTGCTAATATTTCTATTCCAAGTATGCATTCTAGAACTTAGGGAATAACCATGGGATGGGTTCAAGGACCCACTGGACCACCTGTGAGAAGAGCCTTAGTTAAAACTCCGTTGATTACCTGGCTTCCATTAGCCCCTATTATAACTGGAGGGCCACAGTAATGTTTTGGGTTTTCCAGAATTAGTGTTAGTTGAGAGCAAGTGTCTAGTAGTCCCTGTAAAATCTGACTAGTTTCTTTTTTACAATGCATAATTATAACCTAGTAAAAGCCTATATGTTCCTTTGGAAAATCTTAGAAGAAAATTTAATGGCAAAATACTGGAATTCCTCCTCAAGTGGCCCCAGCCTCCCTTTCATTCAAGAGGTTGGATTGTAAATTGACCCAAGCCTGGGAATCGTTTGAGGGGTCATTTGTCTCTAATTTTATAATTCAGACTTTTATTCTTTTGAGTGAGAAATTTTCTGTTTATACAGATCAAGTAAAACTTTAGCAGACTTTATTTGTTTTTCTTCTAGAAACACCATAATCAACTAACCAATGCCTTCTGTCTGTTCAAGTCAAACTACTCTGATTGCTGCTTTGACTTTGTTAACCATTATAGTAAGCATGATTATCTTGCATTTGGCAGTTGAGAGCTGCTACTTGTCCTTTGCCATCTTGGGATCCATTGCATTTAGCTTTCCAAATTCAGTAATTGCAGTTCTCAGTGTGAGTCCTGGCTTACAGAGAACGGTGATCATGGAACTCTTCAAGGATTCTGCATCTCCCCTAATAAATTTATTTATCACAGTACTAGTGAAAGAAAGACCTTCTAGATCTTCCCAGTATGGGTGAGTAGGTCTTACATGACAAACGCATTCTAACATTCAAACTTTCTAAACCTTAAAATTTCTTCCTCTCTATTAAACCAAGGCAAGTCAGGCATTTCCAATTTTCTTACTGTGAAAAATCTTTTGGTCCATGTTTCAGTCATCCAATCAAACTATTCTTTCTAATTTCCTGAGCTGTAACATTAAATGCAGAATTTCTGCCTAGGGAGCCCATATCAACAAATTTATTCTGATTCAACTTTATGTTTTTGTTGTTATTCAAAATCCTTCATATCTATATCTACAAATGTTCCCCAGGTTTCTGTCTGTGTAAATTAGAACATGTAAGTAGTTCTTTTGATCTGTAATGCACTTCTTTAGAGTCACACATTATCTCACCTTTAGGAGACTGTGTGATTTTGAGTCTAGTTGTCAGTCTAGAAACAGAAAGGTAGCTGGGTGATTCTTCAGGAGAATCAACACTGTCTTGCATTGCAACTGTCTCAGAAAAGGCCATTATATTTTTCTAAGACAATACAGAATTAATCTCCTCAGATGGAAGTAGAAAGGCCAATTTCCCTACATGTGGGAATGCTACTGCCACAGGAGATGGAGTGGCCACTTCCAAAGGGGTTGGGGAGTACACTTCTGGTGGGGGTGGGAAAGCCAATTGCTCTTATGTGGAAAAGCTGCTTCCACTAAGGGTGGCGGATCTTCTTCCACTGGCAAATGCTCATGAAAATTTATGGGTTCCATGTCCCCAGCTTAGTCAGGGTCTTCCCAGACATCCCCATCCCAACTTTCACCATAATTTTCCCCCCAATAAGTGTACTTACTTTAACAGTAGACACCCTAGAATTCGAGAGTTCCACTACTGTTGTAATTTAGCCTATCACAGGATGTAATCTTGTGTTTGATTTTTAGTGATGTTAACCCTGTGACTAAAGAAGATAAGAGTCTCTTTCAGTATACACATAGAAGTTCTTAGTCATTTGTGTGGTGCTTAAGCTGAGAATTCAAATTCCTAATCATATCCTTTTATTACCCGACTTTGTCCAGCAATATTATACTCAACCAGCCAACATCATTATATCATTAGATTTCCAAAAATTTTGAAGGTATTATTTACAGAGGCACCCAGCTTATTGCTTCTTATATGATGTTAATTGGGAGTGTCTAATGCAAATATTTTGTACATTTGTACTGCTGGATTGTGCCATGGACAATCATTGTTCTCTCTACTACTGGAAATAAACTCTTTAGCATCTTTAAATCTAATCAGATAAGAGAGCCAATTCTGGAAACCCTGGAACCAATCAGAAAATTCATTCTTAGCATTGTTTCTCTAGAACCATTCTTGGTATCAAAGTCTGTATTAGTCAAATTTCTCCAGATAAACAGAACCAACGGAAGAGATAGGGGGAGAGAGGGGGAGAGATAGAGAGAGAGAGAGAGAGAGAGCGAGAGAGCGCAAATATTATTGTCAAGAACTGGCTCACAAAATCATGGAGTCTGATAAACACCATGATCTCTGTCTATTGGCTGCAGACCTAGGAAAGCTATTGATGTAATTCAATCCAAATCTGAAGGCCTAAGAATCCAGTGAACCAGTGGGATAAATCCCAGTCCAAGGGCATCAGAAGATGAAATTAGATATCCCAGTGAGTGTAGTGAGCTAAGAAAAAAAAAAAGGGTGGTCATATTCCTCCCTTTTCCCTTTGTTCTATTCAAACCATCAAGGTATTAGATGACAACAACTCACACTAGGGAGGGCAATCTGCTTTGCTTACTGTGTCTAATGATTCAAATGCAAATCTCATGTGAGAACACTTTGAGAGAAACACCCAGAAATAATGTTTAATTTGGGCACCCCCATGGCCTTGTCTAATTGACATAGAACATTAGCCATCATAAATCTAATACAAATTACAGGATGGAAAAATTAACTAACTAAAATCAATTTTGAAAATTACTGGAAAGTTTCAGCAGTAGAATTGAAATGAGAGAAGATAGAATCAGTGAACTAGAGGACAGATAAATATAATTTCCTTAAGATAAACAACAAAGAGAAAATAGACTGAAAAATAAAAATTAGTAGCAACTCAGTAACCTTGTGGGATGGTAACCCAATATCTAATAGTTATATCATTTGAGCTCCAGAACTAGAGGGAGAGAGATTGTGACAGTCGTATTTGAAGAAATAATCATTGAAAACTTCCCAACTTTGTTGAGAGGCACAAACCTACAAATTCAAAAAGCTGAGTGAACACCAAATAAAGTAAATCCAAATAAATTAATGCCAAAATTCATTGAATTAACATTCTGAAAACAAAACTACAAAGGAAATAATCTTAAAATCAATAAAAATGATACATTAACAATTGAAAGACATCAATTCAAATGATATTTTATTTCTCGTGGAGGTCAGAAAGAAGTGACACAATATTTTTTAAAATACTGAAATGAAAAAGTCAACTGAGAATTCCATATCCAATAGAACTCTCCTTCAAGAATGAAGGGAAGAAAAAAACATTCTCAATAAAAGAATACTAAGATCATCTCACTCTAGCCAATCTATCTATATAGAAGGGTTAAAGAGATCTCTTCAAAGGAAATGATAAGATAAGGATTGGAACTTGAAGAAAGAACAAACAACATAATAGGTAAAAGTAGAAGTAAATAGATTTTTCTTCTTCCCATGAATTTCTTGTATTATATCTGATTATTGAAACAAAAATTATAACAGCTGTTGTAGTATCCAATGCATGTAGAACTAGATACCATTACATTTAATATTAGGGGAAGGTAAAGGAACTCGAGTGGAAGCAGTGTTTCAATACCTATTTTGTAGTAGTAAAACATTGATTGTCAGTAGACTGTGAGAACTTTTGTATTTATAATAAAATATCTAGAGAAACCACAAGAAAACATTACAAAGTAATATACTCAAGCACAGCATAAGTAAAACAAAATTAAATTCTTAAAAATTCAAGGAGTCTATAAGAAGCCAACAAAGGGGGGATGAATAAAGAAAAAAACAAAGAGAAAACAGACTATAATATGGTAGACTTAATTACTAACAAATAATAATTAACAAAAATGAAAATGGTCAAAGTACACCAAATAAAAGATAGAGATAGGCCAAGTTAATTTTTAAAAAATGATTAAACTATATGCTGTTTTAAAAAAATAAAAATTTGCTGCAAACACAGAGACACACATAAATTAAAAGTGAAAAGATGGAATCCCAGCACTTTGGGAAGCCAAGGCGGGTGGATCATGAGGTCAGGAGTTCGAGATCAGCCTGACCAACATGGTGAAACCCTGTCTCTACTAAAAACACAAAAATTAGCCAGGCATGGTGGTGCGTGCCTGTAATCCTAGCTGCTCAGGAGGCTGAGTCAGAAGAATCTCTTGAACCCAGGAGGCGGAGGTTGCAATGATCAGAGATTCCGCAACTGCATTCCAACCTGGGCGACAGAGCAAGACTCCGTCTCAGGAAAAAAAAAAAAAAAAAAAAAAAAAGTGAAGATGGAAAACATCTGTTAAGCTAACTTTACTAAAAACAACATATAGTGTAGTATAGAAGTGACTTTATCAAATTCAGATGAAGTAGACTTTATAACAAAGATTAGTAGTAACAAGGAGGTACATTACATAATTATGAAAGGATAAATTCACCAAGAAGATGTGGGAATCTTTAATGTGTATGTACTACAAAACAGCTTCAAAATACATGAAACAAAAACTTAAAAAGCTGAAACAAGAAAAAGATAAACTTATACTTGTAGACTTCAACTCCCCTTTATCAGTAATTGATAGAACTACTGGACAAAAAATTAGTAAAGATACTGAACTCAACAACACATTAATTAACAAGATTTAATTAGCATCTAAAGAACATTCCACTTAACCACAGAATACGTATGTTTTTCCAGTGCTCATGAAATGTTCCCTAGCCACAACATACTCTGGTTAATAAAACAAGCTTCAAAATATTTTAAAAATTTGAAATAATACAATATGTTCTCTGACTGTAATAGATAGAAAAGTAGAAATATTAACAGAAAGAGAAAAAGCGCATTTTTGAATACAAGGATATTTTAAATACATATATTTATACAATTTGTGTGTCAAAGATGAAATCTAAAAGAATTTAAAAATATATAG
>NW_020257555.1:0-11195 GCF_003255815.1 Theropithecus gelada
CGTCTGATTGGGGTGCCTGAAAGTGAGGGGGAAAATGGAACCAAGTTGGAAAACACTCTTCAGGATATCATCCAGGAGAACTTTCCCAACCTAGTAGGGCAGGCCAACATTCAAATCCAGGAAATACAGAGAACGCCACAAAGATACTCCTCGAGAAGAGCAACTCCAAGACACATAATTGCCAGATTCACCAAAGTTGAAATGAAGGAAAAAATCTTAAGGGCAGCCAGAGAGAAAGGTGGGCTACCCACAAAGGGAAGCCCATCAGACTAACAGCAGATCTCTCGGCAGAAACTCTCCAAGCCAGGAGAGAGTGGGGGCCAATATTCAACATTCTTAAAGAAAAGTATTTTAAACCCAGAATTTCATATCCAGCCAAACTAAGTTTCATAAGTGAAGGAGAAATAAAATCCTTTACAGATAAGCAAATGCTTAGAGATTTTGTCACCACTAGGCCTGCCTTACAAGAGACCCTGAAGGAAGCACTAAACATGGAAAGGAACAACCGGTACCAGCCATTGCAAAAACATGCCAAAATGTAAAGACCATCGAGGCTAGGAAGAAACTGCATCAACTAACGAGCAAAATAACCAGTTAATATCATAATGGCAGGATCAAGTTCACACATAACAATATTAACCTTAAATGTAAATGGACTAAATGCTCCAATTAAAAGACACAGACTGGCAAACTGGATAAAGAGTCAAGACACATCAGTCTGCTGTATTCAGGAGACCCATCTCACACGCAGAGACATACATAGGCTCAAAATAAAGGGATGGAGGAAGATTTACCAAGCAAATGGAGAACAAAAAAAAGCAGAGGTTGCAATAGTAGTCTCTGATAAAACAGACTTTAAGCCATCAAAGATCAAAAGAGACAAAGAAGGCCATTACATAATGGTAAAGGGATCAATTCAACAGGAAGAGCTAACTATCCTAAATATATATGCACCCAATACAGGAGCACCCAGATTCATAAAGCAAGTCCTTAGAGACTTACAAAGAGACTTAGACTCCCATACAATAATAATGGGAGACTTCAACACTCCACTGTCAACATTAGACAGATCAATGAGACAGAAAGTTAACAAGGATATCCAGGAATTGAACTAATCTCTGCAGCAAGCAGACCTAATAGACATCTATAAAACTCTCCACCCCAAATCAACAGAATATACATTCTTCTCAGCACCACATCGCACTTATTCCAAAATTGACCACATAATTGGAAGTAAAGCACTCCTCAGCAAATGTACAAGAACAGAAATTATAACAAACTGTCTCTCAGACCACAGTGCAATCAAACTAGAACTCAGGACTAAGAAACTCAATCAAAACCGCTCAACTACATGGAAACTGAACAACCTGCTCCTGAATGACTACTGGGTACATAACGAAATGAAGGCAGAAATAAAGATGTTCTTTGAAACCAATGAGAACAAAGATACAACATACCAGAATCTCAGGGACACATTTAAAGCAGTGTGTAGAGGGAAATTTATAGCACTAAATGCCCACAAGAGAAAGCTGGAAAGATCTAAAATTGACATTCTAACATCACAATTAAAAGAACTAGAGAAGCAAGAGCAAACACATTCGAAAGCTAGCAGAAGGCAAGAAATAACTAAGATCAGAGCAGAAATGAAGGAGATAGAGACACAAAAAACCCTCCAAAAAATCAATGAATCCAGGAGTTGGTTTTTTGAAAAGATCAACAAAATAGACAGACCGCTAGCAAGACTAATAAAGAAGAGAAGAGAGAAGAATCAAATAGTTGCAATAAAAAATGATAAAGGGGATATCACCACCAACCCCACAGAAATACAAACTACCATCAGAGAATACTATAAACACCTCTACACAAATAAACTAGAAAATCTAGAAGAAATGGATAATTTCCTGGACACTTACACTCTTCCAAGACTAAACCAGAAAGAAGTTGAATCCCTGAATAGACCAATAGCAGGCTCTGAAATTGAGGCAATAATTAATAGCCTACCAACCAAAAAAAGTCCAGGACCAGATGGATTCACAGCTGAATTCTACCAGAGGTACCAGGAGGAGCTGGTACCATTCCTTCTGAAACTATTCCAATCAATAGAAAAAGAGGGAATCCTCCCTAACTCATTTTATGAGGCCAACATCATCCTGATACCAAAGCCTGGCAGAGACACAACAAAAAAAGAGAATTTTAGACCAATATCCCTGATGAACATCGATGCAAAAATCCTCAATAAAATACTGGCAAACCGGATTCAGCAGCACATCAAAAAGCTTATCCACCATGATCAAGTGGGCTTCATCCCTGGGATGGAAGGCTGGTTCAACATTTGCAAATCAATAAACATAATCCAGCATATAAACAGAACCAAAGACAAGAACCACATGATTATCTCAATAGATGCAGAAAAGGCTTTTGACAAAATTCAACAGCCCTTCATGCTAAAAACCCTCAATAAATTCGGTATTGATGGAACGTACCTCAAAATAATAAGAGCTATTTATGACAAACCCACAGCCAACATCATACTGAATGGGCAAAAACTGGAAAAATTCCCTTTGAAAACTGGCACAAGACAGGGATGCCCTCTCTCACCACTCCTATTCAACATAGTGTTGGAAGTTCTGGCTAGGGCAATCAGGCAAGAGAAGGAAATCAAGGGTATTCAGTTAGGAAAAGAAGAAGTCAAATTGTCCCTGTTTGCAGATGACATGATTGTATATTTAGAAAACCCCATTGTCTCAGCCCAAAATCTCCTTAAGCTGATAAGCAACTTCAGCAAAGTCTCAGGATACAAAACTAATGTGCAAAAATCACAAGCATTCTTATACACCAGTAACAGACAAACAGAGAGCCAAATCATGAATGAACTTCCATTCACAATTGCTTCAAAGAGAATAAAATATCTAGGAATCCAACTTACAAGGGATGTAAAGGACCTCTTCAAGGAGAACTACAAACCACTGCTCAGTGAAATAAAAGAGGACACAAACAAATGGAAGACCATACCATGCTCATGGATCTGAAGAATCAATATCGTGAAAATGGCCATACTGCCCAAGGTTATTTATAGATTCAATGCCATCCCCATCAAGCTACCAATGAGTTTCTTCACAGAATTGGAAAAAACTGCTTTAAAGTTCATATGGAACCAAAAAAGAGCCCGCATCTCCAAGACAATCGTAAGTCAAAAGAACAAAGCTGGAGGCATCACGCTACCTGACTTCAAACTACACTACAAGGCTACAGTAACCAAAACAGCATGGTACTGGTACCAAAACAGAGATATAGATCAATGGAACAGAACAGAGTCCTCAGAAATAATACCACATATCTACAGCCATCTGATCTTTGACAAACCTGACAAAAACAAGAAATGGGGAAAGGATTCCCTATTTAATAAATGGTGCTGGGAAAATTGGCTAGCCATAAGTAGAAAGCTGAAACTGGATTCTTTCCTTACTCCTTATACGAAAATTAATTCAAGATGGATTAGAGACTTAAATGTTAGACCTAAAACCATAAAAACCCTAGAGGAAAACCTAGGTAGTACCATTCAGGACATAGGCATGGGCAAAGACTTCATGTCTAAAACACCAAAAGCAATGGCAGCAAAAGCCAAAATTGACAAATGGGATCTAATTAAACTAAAGAGCTTCTGCACAGCAAAAGAAACTACCATCAGAGTGAACAGGCAACCTACAGAATGGGAGAAAATTTTTGCAATCTACTCATCTGACAAAGGGCTAATATCCAGAACCTACAAAGAACTCAAACAAATTTACAAGAAAAAAACAAACAACCCCATCAAAAAGTGGGCAAAGGATATGAACAGACATTTCTCAAAAGAAGACATTCATACAGCCAACAGACACATGAAAAAATGTTCATCATCACTCGCCATCAGAGAAATGCAAATCAAAACCACAATGAGATACCATCTCACACCAGTCAGAATGGCGATCATTAAAAAATCAGGAAACAACAGGTGCTGGAGAGAATGTGGAGAAATAGGAACACTTTTACACTGTTGGTGGGATTGTAAACTAGTTCAACCATTATGGAAAACAGTATGGTGATTCCTCAAGGATCTAGAACTAGATGTACCATATGACCCAGCCATCCTATTACTGCGTATATACCCAAAGGATTATAAATCATGCTGCTATAAAGACACATGCACACGTATGTTTATTGTGGCACTATTCACAATAGCAAAGACTTGGAATCAACCCAAATGTCCATCAGTGACAGACTGGATTAAGAAAATGTGGCACATATACACCATGGAATACTATGCAGCCATAAAAAAGGATGAGTTTGTGTCCTTTGTAGGGACATGGATGCAGCTAGAAACCATCATTCTTAGCAAACTATCACAAGAACAGAAAACCAAACACCGCATGTTCTCACTCATAGGTGGGAACTGAACAATGAGATTACTTGGACTCGGGAAGGGGGACATCACACACCGGGGCCTATCATGGGGAGCGGGGAGGGGGGAGGGATTGCATTGGGAGTTATACCTGATGTAAATGACGAGTTGATGGGTGCTGACGAGTTGATGGGTGCAGCACAGCAACATGGCACAAGTATACATATGTAACAAACCTGCACGTTATGCACATGTACCCTAGAACTTAAAGTATAATAATAATAATTAATAAATAAATAAATAAATAAATAAATAAGATTGGAGGAAGGACTCCCTATTCAAAAAATGATGCTGAAATAGCTAACTAGTCATATGCAGAAGAGTAAAACTAGACCCCTACTTTTCACCATATGCAAAAATTGACTCAGGATGAAATAAAGATTTAAATGTAAGACCTCAAACTGTAAGAATTTTAGAAGAAAACCTAGGAAACAACATTCTGGACATTGGCCTTGGGAAATGATTTATGAATAAGTCCTCATCAGCAATTGCATCCAAAACAAAAATTGACAAGTGTGACATAATTAAACTAAAGGGCTTCTACACAGGAAAATAAACTATCATGAGTACACAGACAACCTACAGAATGGGAGAAAATGTTCAAAAACTATGCATATGACAACAGTCTCATATCCAGAATCTATAAGGGAATTAAACAATTGAACAAGTAAAATACAAAAAAATCAAATATAAAATAAGACTGTTTTATTAAAAAGGAGGGTAAATATCTGAACATGATGCAGGACTTTGCTCCAAAATTTTAAAGGCCTGTGCAGTGACTGACCTATAAGGGCCTGCCAAAGGCTCCATAGCATCCTATCTGGCACTGACATATCAAGCATCATTGCATCAGCTGGATTATATGAACCAAGTGGCAGAGCCTTGAATACAGCCTAGACCTACTGAAAACTTTCTCTTATTTTGAGCTCCTCTAAAAACTAGCAGGTTTGGGCATCACTTAGTAATGGGCCAGAGTAATAAACACAAATGACAAATATGTTACCTCCCAAATACAAAGAATTGTGCATCTCTCTTCAACACCTTATTCTTCATCTTGGAATGGATATGTCAACATGCCCTGCATGACTGAATCCCTAAAAATTTCAGAGATAGAAGCTCTCTGAATTTTTGTTGAATTTATTTTCTACCCTCTGACATACAAATGTCTTACCAATAAATCTCATGTGGTTACCACTTTTTGCTCACTAAGTCCAATCGGCATAATGTCGTCAATATAATGGATCATTTTAATATTTTGTAAGAAAAAATTTATCAAGATCACTGCTAACTAAATTATGACATAAAGTTGGAGAGCTGATATACTCCTGACGGAGGACAGTAAACATGTATTTCTGCTCTTGCTGGCCTTATGGACAGTTATGGGGAGAAAAAGGCATTTGCAGATCAATGGTTGCATACCAGATACCAGGAAATGTGTTAATTTTCTCAAGCAATGAAACACATCTGGTATAGCAACTGTAATTGGAGTCACCACTTGGTTAGCTTATTATAATCCATTGTCATTCTCCAAGATTTATTTGTCTTTTGTACAAGTCAAATATTAGAGTTGAATGGGAATGTAAAATAAATCGCCAGCCCTATATCTTTCAAGTACTTGATAGTGGCATTAATTTCTGCAATCTTTTCAGTGATGCATATTACTTTTGGTTTACTATTTTCCTAGGTAGAGGCAGTTATAATGCCTTGCACTTGTCTTTACGTATCATAATAGCCCTCACTCCAGTGGTCAGGAAACTGATATGGGAATTCTGCCAGTTGCTAATATTTCTATTCCAAGTATGCATTCTAGAACTTAGGGAATAACCATGGGATGGGTTCAAGGACCCACTGGACCACCTGTGAGAAGAGCCTTAGTTAAAACTCCGTTGATTACCTGGCTTCCATTAGCCCCTATTATAACTGGAGGGCCACAGTAATGTTTTGGGTTTTCCAGAATTAGTGTTAGTTGAGAGCAAGTGTCTAGTAGTCCCTGTAAAATCTGACTAGTTTCTTTTTTACAATGCATAATTATAACCTAGTAAAAGCCTATATGTTCCTTTGGAAAATCTTAGAAGAAAATTTAATGGCAAAATACTGGAATTCCTCCTCAAGTGGCCCCAGCCTCCCTTTCATTCAAGAGGTTGGATTGTAAATTGACCCAAGCCTGGGAATCGTTTGAGGGGTCATTTGTCTCTAATTTTATAATTCAGACTTTTATTCTTTTGAGTGAGAAATTTTCTGTTTATACAGATCAAGTAAAACTTTAGCAGACTTTATTTGTTTTTCTTCTAGAAACACCATAATCAACTAACCAATGCCTTCTGTCTGTTCAAGTCAAACTACTCTGATTGCTGCTTTGACTTTGTTAACCATTATAGTAAGCATGATTATCTTGCATTTGGCAGTTGAGAGCTGCTACTTGTCCTTTGCCATCTTGGGATCCATTGCATTTAGCTTTCCAAATTCAGTAATTGCAGTTCTCAGTGTGAGTCCTGGCTTACAGAGAACGGTGATCATGGAACTCTTCAAGGATTCTGCATCTCCCCTAATAAATTTATTTATCACAGTACTAGTGAAAGAAAGACCTTCTAGATCTTCCCAGTATGGGTGAGTAGGTCTTACATGACAAACGCATTCTAACATTCAAACTTTCTAAACCTTAAAATTTCTTCCTCTCTATTAAACCAAGGCAAGTCAGGCATTTCCAATTTTCTTACTGTGAAAAATCTTTTGGTCCATGTTTCAGTCATCCAATCAAACTATTCTTTCTAATTTCCTGAGCTGTAACATTAAATGCAGAATTTCTGCCTAGGGAGCCCATATCAACAAATTTATTCTGATTCAACTTTATGTTTTTGTTGTTATTCAAAATCCTTCATATCTATATCTACAAATGTTCCCCAGGTTTCTGTCTGTGTAAATTAGAACATGTAAGTAGTTCTTTTGATCTGTAATGCACTTCTTTAGAGTCACACATTATCTCACCTTTAGGAGACTGTGTGATTTTGAGTCTAGTTGTCAGTCTAGAAACAGAAAGGTAGCTGGGTGATTCTTCAGGAGAATCAACACTGTCTTGCATTGCAACTGTCTCAGAAAAGGCCATTATATTTTTCTAAGACAATACAGAATTAATCTCCTCAGATGGAAGTAGAAAGGCCAATTTCCCTACATGTGGGAATGCTACTGCCACAGGAGATGGAGTGGCCACTTCCAAAGGGGTTGGGGAGTACACTTCTGGTGGGGGTGGGAAAGCCAATTGCTCTTATGTGGAAAAGCTGCTTCCACTAAGGGTGGCGGATCTTCTTCCACTGGCAAATGCTCATGAAAATTTATGGGTTCCATGTCCCCAGCTTAGTCAGGGTCTTCCCAGACATCCCCATCCCAACTTTCACCATAATTTTCCCCCCAATAAGTGTACTTACTTTAACAGTAGACACCCTAGAATTCGAGAGTTCCACTACTGTTGTAATTTAGCCTATCACAGGATGTAATCTTGTGTTTGATTTTTAGTGATGTTAACCCTGTGACTAAAGAAGATAAGAGTCTCTTTCAGTATACACATAGAAGTTCTTAGTCATTTGTGTGGTGCTTAAGCTGAGAATTCAAATTCCTAATCATATCCTTTTATTACCCGACTTTGTCCAGCAATATTATACTCAACCAGCCAACATCATTATATCATTAGATTTCCAAAAATTTTGAAGGTATTATTTACAGAGGCACCCAGCTTATTGCTTCTTATATGATGTTAATTGGGAGTGTCTAATGCAAATATTTTGTACATTTGTACTGCTGGATTGTGCCATGGACAATCATTGTTCTCTCTACTACTGGAAATAAACTCTTTAGCATCTTTAAATCTAATCAGATAAGAGAGCCAATTCTGGAAACCCTGGAACCAATCAGAAAATTCATTCTTAGCATTGTTTCTCTAGAACCATTCTTGGTATCAAAGTCTGTATTAGTCAAATTTCTCCAGATAAACAGAACCAACGGAAGAGATAGGGGGAGAGAGGGGGAGAGATAGAGAGAGAGAGAGAGAGAGAGCGAGAGAGCGCAAATATTATTGTCAAGAACTGGCTCACAAAATCATGGAGTCTGATAAACACCATGATCTCTGTCTATTGGCTGCAGACCTAGGAAAGCTATTGATGTAATTCAATCCAAATCTGAAGGCCTAAGAATCCAGTGAACCAGTGGGATAAATCCCAGTCCAAGGGCATCAGAAGATGAAATTAGATATCCCAGTGAGTGTAGTGAGCTAAGAAAAAAAAAAAAGGGTGGTCATATTCCTCCCTTTTCCCTTTGTTCTATTCAAACCATCAAGGTATTAGATGACAACAACTCACACTAGGGAGGGCAATCTGCTTTGCTTACTGTGTCTAATGATTCAAATGCAAATCTCATGTGAGAACACTTTGAGAGAAACACCCAGAAATAATGTTTAATTTGGGCACCCCCATGGCCTTGTCTAATTGACATAGAACATTAGCCATCATAAATCTAATACAAATTACAGGATGGAAAAATTAACTAACTAAAATCAATTTTGAAAATTACTGGAAAGTTTCAGCAGTAGAATTGAAATGAGAGAAGATAGAATCAGTGAACTAGAGGACAGATAAATATAATTTCCTTAAGATAAACAACAAAGAGAAAATAGACTGAAAAATAAAAATTAGTAGCAACTCAGTAACCTTGTGGGATGGTAACCCAATATCTAATAGTTATATCATTTGAGCTCCAGAACTAGAGGGAGAGAGATTGTGACAGTCGTATTTGAAGAAATAATCATTGAAAACTTCCCAACTTTGTTGAGAGGCACAAACCTACAAATTCAAAAAGCTGAGTGAACACCAAATAAAGTAAATCCAAATAAATTAATGCCAAAATTCATTGAATTAACATTCTGAAAACAAAACTACAAAGGAAATAATCTTAAAATCAATAAAAATGATACATTAACAATTGAAAGACATCAATTCAAATGATATTTTATTTCTCGTGGAGGTCAGAAAGAAGTGACACAATATTTTTTAAAATACTGAAATGAAAAAGTCAACTGAGAATTCCATATCCAATAGAACTCTCCTTCAAGAATGAAGGGAAGAAAAAAACATTCTCAATAAAAGAATACTAAGATCATCTCACTCTAGCCAATCTATCTATATAGAAGGGTTAAAGAGATCTCTTCAAAGGAAATGATAAGATAAGGATTGGAACTTGAAGAAAGAACAAACAACATAATAGGTAAAAGTAGAAGTAAATAGATTTTTCTTCTTCCCATGAATTTCTTGTATTATATCTGATTATTGAAACAAAAATTATAACAGCTGTTGTAGTATCCAATGCATGTAGAACTAGATACCATTACATTTAATATTAGGGGAAGGTAAAGGAACTCGAGTGGAAGCAGTGTTTCAATACCTATTTTGTAGTAGTAAAACATTGATTGTCAGTAGACTGTGAGAACTTTTGTATTTATAATAAAATATCTAGAGAAACCACAAGAAAACATTACAAAGTAATATACTCAAGCACAGCATAAGTAAAACAAAATTAAATTCTTAAAAATTCAAGGAGTCTATAAGAAGCCAACAAAGGGGGGATGAATAAAGAAAAAAACAAAGAGAAAACAGACTATAATATGGTAGACTTAATTACTAACAAATAATAATTAACAAAAATGAAAATGGTCAAAGTACACCAAATAAAAGATAGAGATAGGCCAAGTTAATTTTTAAAAAATGATTAAACTATATGCTGTTTTAAAAAAATAAAAATTTGCTGCAAACACAGAGACACACATAAATTAAAAGTGAAAAGATGGAATCCCAGCACTTTGGGAAGCCAAGGCGGGTGGATCATGAGGTCAGGAGTTCGAGATCAGCCTGACCAACATGGTGAAACCCTGTCTCTACTAAAAACACAAAAATTAGCCAGGCATGGTGGTGCGTGCCTGTAATCCTAGCTGCTCAGGAGGCTGAGTCAGAAGAATCTCTTGAACCCAGGAGGCGGAGGTTGCAATGATCAGAGATTCCGCAACTGCATTCCAACCTGGGCGACAGAGCAAGACTCCGTCTCAGGAAAAAAAAAAAAAAAAAAAAAAAAAGTGAAGATGGAAAACATCTGTTAAGCTAACTTTACTAAAAACAACATATAGTGTAGTATAGAAGTGACTTTATCAAATTCAGATGAAGTAGACTTTATAACAAAGATTAGTAGTAACAAGGAGGTACATTACATAATTATGAAAGGATAAATTCACCAAGAAGATGTGGGAATCTTTAATGTGTATGTACTACAAAACAGCTTCAAAATACATGAAACAAAAACTTAAAAAGCTGAAACAAGAAAAAGATAAACTTATACTTGTAGACTTCAACTCCCCTTTATCAGTAATTGATAGAACTACTGGACAAAAAATTAGTAAAGATACTGAACTCAACAACACATTAATTAACAAGATTTAATTAGCATCTAAAGAACATTCCACTTAACCACAGAATACGTATGTTTTTCCAGTGCTCATGAAATGTTCCCTAGCCACAACATACTCTGGTTAATAAAACAAGCTTCAAAATATTTTAAAAATTTGAAATAATACAATATGTTCTCTGACTGTAATAGATAGAAAAGTAGAAATATTAACAGAAAGAGAAAAAGCGCATTTTTGAATACAAGGATATTTTAAATACATATATTTATACAATTTGTGTGTCAAAGATGAAATCTAAAAGAATTTAAAAATATATAG
>NW_020257556.1:0-12862 GCF_003255815.1 Theropithecus gelada
GAGAAGGTGTCTCTGTTTCCCATGCTGGAGTGCAGTGACGTGATCTTGGCTCACTGCAATCTCTGCCTCCCGGGTTCAAGTGATTCTTGTGCCTCAGCCTCCCCAGTAGCTGGGATTACAGGCATGTGTCACCGCACCTGGCTAACTTTTGTATTTTTAGTAGAGATGGGGTTTCACTATGTTGGCCAGGTTGATCTCCAACTCCTGACCTCAGGTGATCTGCCTACCTGGACCTCCCAAAGTGCTGGGATCAAAGGTGTGAGCCACCATGCCCACCCAAGAGTTTGTGCCTATTTACAACAAAAGGCATAGACAGAAATCTTCTCAGATTACTCTGTGTCCCTTTTTATTATTAGAAACATTGTACATGAATTTGTGTTTACTGTGTAATAAAGGGAGCTCTCAGGCAACAATTTGCTAACTTTCCTACCTTAGACAATTTGTTGCTTATGTTCATGCAGCATCCATTCCCCTTGCCTTTAGTCATGACCCTCCACGTTTTTTAAAAGAAACCATCTTGGCCAGGAGTGGTGGCTCACGCCTGTAATCCCAGCACTTTGGGAGGCCGAGGCAGACGGATCACGAGGTCAAGAGATCAAGACCAGCCTGACCTGACCAACATGGTGAAATGCTGTCTCTACTAAAAATACAAAAATTAGCTGGGCGTGGTGATGTGCGCCTGTAGTCCCAGCTACTTGGGAGGCTGAGAATCGCTTCAACCTGGGAGGCAGAGGGTGCAGTGAGTGGAGATTGTGCCACTGCACTCCAGCCTGGGCAACAGAGCAAGACTCCGTCTAAAAAAAAAAGAGGCCAGGCACGGTGGCTCACACCTGTAATCCCAACACTTCAAGAGGCAGAAGCAGGTGGATCACCTGAGGTCAGAAGTTCAAGACCAGCCTGGCCAACGTGGCGAAACCCTGTCTCTACTAAAAATAACAAAAATTAGCTGGGCGTGGTGGCAGGCACCTGTAATCCCAGCAGCTCAGGAGGCTGAGGCAGGAAAATCGCTTGAACCCAGCAGGCAGAGGTTGCAGTGAGTGGAGATTGCGCCATTGCACTCCACCTGGACAACGAGCAAAACTCGATCTAAAAAAAAAAAAAAAAAGAAAAGAAACCATCCTTCCACTACTCCAGATCCATGTAGTTTGGATAGGAAGTCCCAACTCTAACCAGACCCTCTTAGGACACTGGAGTAAACTTATAGCCTAATCAAAACCTGATAATTTAGTTCCCCCTCCTTTTTTTTTTTTTTTTTTTTTGTACTAGCCACTATTTAAAGCATCTTGCAAATATCAACTCCTTTAGTCCTCATAACAACCCCCTGAAGTAAGAACTGTTGTGATACAAATGAAGAAACCAAGGCTTGCAAAAGTTAACCTATCAAAGGCTACAAAAATAGTAAGCGAGCCAGTCTGGTTCCTGAGTTCATGCTCTTGAACATTACACTGCTTCATCCTTTCAGGAATAATCCTAAAAAGAAGGGGAGGGGTCTCTGTATTTTTCATTTAAGTTGAATTTTTTTTTTTTTCCAATTTAAGCTTAGGAGGATTTAAGCTTGGAATAGAAGGGATGAAAATGAAGTCACAGAAGAAAGCAGAAGTAAGACAGAGTGAGAGATTTTTGACAATATCAGTTGAGAAAATGGTTCATTCATTCATTTTGTTTGTTTTTTGGTTTGTTGTTGCTGTTATTATTTGAGATAGGGTCTCCCTTTGTTGTCCTGCCTGGAGTGCAGTGGCATAATCACGGCTCCCTGCAACCTCGACTTCCCAGGCTCCAGCAATTCTCTCACCTCAGCCTCCCAAAAGCCAGGATTACAGGCATGAGCCACTGTGTACGACTGCTTCAGCTACTCCTAAAGCCAGCTATTCTAGGCTTCTCAGTATGTAACCCAACACATTACTTTTCCTAAATCAGTCTGAGTTGAGTTTTCTGTTCCTTACACAGAAAGAACTCTAAATGATACACTTATATACCACTTGTAGAGAACAAGCCAAGCCATTCATTTGCAATGCCAATTATCCCCCTTCTATTTTTTTCTTACAAATCCTTGCTGAGGAAACTGTAGATAATTAATTTGGGTATTACATTCTGTGTGCATTTGGACCCTATTCTTTTTCTTTTTCTTTTTTTTTGAGACAGTTTTGTTCTCATTGCCTAGGCTGGAATGCAATGGCATGATCTCAGCTCACTGCAACCTCCGCCTCCTGGGTTCAAGCAGTTCTCCTGCCTCAGCCTCCCAAGTAGCGGGGATTACAAGCACACGCCACCATGCCCAGCTAATTTTGTATTTTTAGTAGAGGTGGGGTTTCTCCATGTTAGCCAGGCTGGTCTCCAACTCCCAGCCTCAGGTGATCCACCCGCCTCAGCCTCCCAAAATGCTGGGATTACAAGCATGAGTCACCACACCCGGCCTGGACCCTATTCTCATTGGCCACATCTGACCCAACTAAACAGCAGCATACCAGGAAAAAATGTTGTTTAGCTGGAGCTGAGCAGATCTTCTCAAAGATTGAAACTGGAGCCCAGCACAGTAGCACGCACCTGTAGCCTCAATCATGAGGAGGGAGGATTGCTTGTGTGTGTGTGTGTGTGTATGCATGCCCATCATTTATATATATATGTGTGTATATATATAATGCCATTATGTAGTATATAAATAATGGCATAAAACATATAAATATAATATGTATAATGCTATTATATATATAAGATATGTGAACATATATAATATGTATGTGTATAGAGAGAGAAGAAGATTGAGAGAGAGAGGAAGCACATTAACACAGAATCTAGAGATCAAGGCTGGACTCCCCAGCAAGGTAGAGTAACTGAAGTTTACCAAGTTAAGTCAGGACTCTGAAAGGATGTTAAAGTGCTCCCTTGTTAATAGTCCTAGGCTCTTGACAGAAGCAAACATAGTCCCTATGGAGAAAGGAACCCCTAATTTAGGCTTCAGGATTCTGATATCAAATGTGAGCTTAAAATTTAAAAATGCAGGCCAGGCATGATGGCTTATGCCTGTAATCCCAGCGCTCTGGGAGGCTGAGGCAGGTGGACCACCTGAGGTCAGGAGTTTGAAACCAGCCTGACCAACATGGAGAAACCCCCTCTCTACTAAAAATACAAAAATTAGCCAGGCGTGGTGGCACTCACCTGTAGTCCCAGCTATTTGGGAGGCTGAGGCAGAAGAATTGCCTGAACCCAGGAGGCAGAGGTTGCAGTGAGCCAAGATCACACCACTGCACTCCACCCTGGGTGATAGAGTGAGACTTAGTCAAAACAAACAAACAAACAAAAAAATTGACTGGGTGATGTGGCTCACACCTGTAATCCCAGCACTTTGGGAGGCTGAGGCAGACAGATCACCAGAGGTCAGAGTTTGAGACCAGGCTGACCAACATGGAGAAACCCCAATTCTACTAAAAATACAAAAAAATTAGCCGAGCATGGTGGTGCAACCGTAATCCCAGCTACTCAGGAGGCTGAGGCAGGAGAATTGCTTGAACCTGGAAGGTGGAGGTTGCAGTGAACCAAGATCACAGCATTGCACTTCAGCCTGGGTAAAAAGAGCGAAACTCCGTCCAAAAAAAAAAAAAAGCCAAGGGCTAGGCATGGCAATGGCAGCTCACACCTCTAATCCCAGCACTTTGGGAGGCCGAGGAGGTGGATTGCTTTGAGATCAGGAGTTCAAGACCAGCCTGGCCCACATGGTGAAACCCCATCTCCATTAAAAATACAAAATTTAGCTGTGCGTGGTGGCACACACCTGTAATCCCACCTACTCGGGAGGCTGAGGCAGGAGAATCACATGAACTTGGGAGGTGGAGATTGCAGTGAGCTGAGATTCCTCCACTGCACTCCAGCCTGGGCAACAGAGTGAGACTGTCTAAAAAAAATTAAAGTGCCAAGAATATTAGGAACAAACCACCATAAATGCAGCATCACACACACATACACACATGTGCACACACAAAACCAACAGACTTAAATTCCCAATTCAGATATTGAAATATTAGATATGGAATATAAAATTACTACATATGAAATCTTTAAAGGGATTTTTCTTAGACTCAGGACAGTGGCTAATGCCTGTAATCCCAGTGCATTGCCAGGCCAAGACAGGATGATCACCTGAGTCCCGGAGTTTGAGACCAGCCTGGGCAACATAGGGAGACCCTGTCTCTAAAAAATTTTTTTTTGTAATTAGCCAGGCATGGTGGGGCACAGATCAAGGCTGCATGAACCATGATCACACCATTGTACTTCAGCCTGGGTGACAGAGTGAGACCCTGTCCCACTCTGTAAGATAAACAAGTAAATAAATAAAATAAATTAGTCATCAATAGATGTTGAATTGTATGGAATTCTTTTTTAGCAATTATTGAAATGATCATATTAATAATCAATGATAAAACAAAATTTTATTTGAGAACATCTTGTGAATTCATGATAGGGAAAGATTTATTTTTATTTTTATTTTTTTTGAGATGGAGTTTTACTTTGTCACCCAGGCTGGAGTGCAGTGGCGTGATCTTGGCTCACTATAACCTCTACCTCCCAGGTTCAAGGAATTGTCCTGCCTCAGCCTCCCGAGTAGCTGGGATTACAGGTGCCCACCACTACACTGTAGCTGGGATTACAGGTGCCCACCACTACACTCAACTAATTTTTGTATTTTTAGTAGAGATGGGGCTTCACCTTGGTGGCCACGCTGGTCTCGAACTCCTGACCTCAAGTGATCCACCCACCTCAGCCTCCCAAAGTGCTGGGATTACAGGCATGAGCCACTGTGCCCCGACAGGAAGGATTTCTTTTTTTTTTTTTTTTTTTTTTTGAGACGGAGTCTCGTTCTGTCGCCCAGGCTGGAGTGCAGTGGCCGGATCTCAGCTCACTGCAAGCTCCACCTCCCGGGTTCACGCCATTCTCCTGCCTCAGCCTCCCGAGTAGCTGGGACTACAGGCGCCTGCCACCTCGCCCGGCTAGTTTTTTGTATTTTTTAGTAGAGACGGGGTTTCACCGTGTTAGCCAGGATGGTCTCGATCTCCTGACCTCGTGATCCACCCGTCTCGGCCTCCCAAAGTGCTGGGATTACAGGCTTGAGCCACCGCGCCCGGCCGAGGAAGGATTTCTTAAGGAAGATACTATAGGTGTAATCTAAACAGAAAAGATTGATAAATCCGACTATATTAAGAACTTTTTTTTCTTTTTTTTTGAGACAGAGTCTCGCTCTGTCGCCCAGGCTGGAGTACAGTGGCCCAGTCTCGGCTCACTGCAAGCTCTGCCTCCCGGGTTCACACCATTCTCCTGCCTCAGCCTCTCAACTAGCTGAGACTACAGGCGTCTGCCACCACGCCCAGCTAATATTTTGTATTTTTAGTAGAGATGGGGTTTCACCGTGTTAGCCAGGATGGTCTCGATCTCCTGACCTCATGATCTGCCCGCCTCAGCCTCCCAAAGTGCTGGGATTACAGGCATGAGCCACTGTGCCCGGCCAAGAACTTTTGATATATTGAAAGTCACCATTAAAAAAAAAAAAAAAAATGTGGGCCAGGCGCGGTGGCTCATGCCTGTAATCCCAGCACTTTGGGAGGCCGAGGCGGGCAGATCACGAGGTCAGGAGATCAAGACCATCCTGGCTAACACGGTGAAACCCCGTCTCTACTAAACAAAATACAAAACATTAGCCAGGCATGGTGGCAGGCGCCTCTAGTCCCAGCTACTGGAGAGGCTGAGGCAGGAGAATGGCTTGAACCCAGGAGGCGGAGGTTGCAGTGAGCCAAGATCACACCACTGCACTCCAGCCTGGGTGACAGAGTGAGACTCTGTCTCAAAAAATAATAATAATAATAATTTAAATAGATAATAAAAAGATAATCCAATGGAAAACTGCAGAAAGGCAGTTCTAGCTTTTTTTTCTTCTTCTTCTTTTTTGAGACAGAGTCTTGCTCTGTTGTCCAGGCTGGAGCGCAGTGGCATGATCTTGGCTCACTGCAACCTCCACTTTCTGGGTACAAGATTCTCATGCCTCATCCTCTCGAGCATCTGGGATTACAGGCATGCACCACCATACTCAGCTAATTTTTGTATCTTTAGTAGAGATGAGGTTTCACTGTGTTGACCAGGCTGGTCTGAAACTCCTGTCCTTGAGTGATCTGCCCGCCTCGGCCTCCCAAAGTGCTGGGATTATAGGCGTGAGCCACCATGCCCAGCCAGTTCTAGCATTTTGAAAAAGAAACACAATTGATGAATCAAACATGAAAATCTTAGTAATCAAAGAAATGTGAATACCATAGGGAGATATCAGAGTTTCTGTTTTGTTTTGTTTTGAGATAGGGGTCTTGCTTTGTTGCCCAGGCTGGTCTTGAATTCCTGGGCTCAAATAATCCTCCTGGCTGGGTGCAGTGGCTCACGCCTGTAATCCCAGCACTTTGGGAGGCCGAGGCGGGTGGATCATGAGGTCAGGAGATCGAGATCATCCTGGCTAACATGGTGAAACCCCGTCTCTACTAAAAATACAAAAACTTAGCCAGGCGTGGTGGTGGGCGCCTGTACTCCCAGCTACTCAGGAGGCTGAGGCAGGAGAATGGCGTGAACCCAGGAGGTGGAGCTTGCAGTGAGCCGAGATCTCACCACTGCACTCCAGCCTGGGTGACAGAGCGAGACTCAGTCTCAAAAAAAAAAAAAAAAATTTCCTCCCACCATGGCCTCCCGAAGTGGTAGGATTACAGCCATGAGCCACCATTCCCAGCCAAGATATCACTTTAAAGCCATTGCTTGGTAGAAACTAAAAAGTCTGGCTGGGCACTGTGGTTCATGCCTGTAGTCTCAGCACTTTGGGAGACTGAGGAGGGCGGATCACTTGAGGTCAGGAGTTCGAGACCAGCCTGGCCAACATGGGGAAATCCCGTCTCTACTAAATATACAAAAATTATAGCCAGGCATGATGGTGCATGCCTGCAATCCCAGCTACTCGGGAGGCTGAGGCAGGAGAATCACTTGAACCTGGGAGGCAGAGGTTGCGGTGAGCCGAGATCATGCGATTGCACTCCAGCCTGGGCAGCAAGAGGGAAACTCTCTCAGAAAAAAACAAAAAACAAAAACAAAAAAAACTAAGAAGTCTGATGATATGAGGATGTAGAATAAGAAGAACACTTAGACATTGCTGGTGGAAGTATACACTGGTACAACTATTTTGATAACTTAAAAAAAATAAGGATGGCTGGGCATGGTGGCTCACACCTGTAATCCCAGCACTTTGGGAGGCCACGGTGGGCAGATCACTTGAGGTCAGGAGTTCAAGACCACCCTGGCCAGCACGGTTCAACCCCGCCACTACTAAAAATACAAAAATTAGCAGAGCATGGTGGTGTGCACCTGTAGTCCTAGCTATTTGGGAGGCTGAGGCAGGAGAATTGCTTGAACCTGGGAGGTGCAGGTTGCAGTGAACCGAGATCATGCCACTGCAGTCAAGCCTGGGGTATAGAACAAGACTCTGTCTCAGGGAAAAAAAAAAAAAAAAAAAAAAAAAAGCATGTGCTTTGCCTATGACTCTCTTGTTTATGTAGAGAAACCTTTGTGTGTATACCCCAGGACACATGTTCAAGGACATTCATAGCAACATGGTTCATAAAGGAAACAAAAATACCAAAAATTACTCAAACATCTGACAAGAGAATAGAGAACAGGTCAAGGTATTTCCCAAAATTTACATAACATAATAAGCATTTTATATGCATTTAAGGTTGCCTAGAAAACTAAAAGTGTTTTTTTGTTTGTTTGTTTGTTTGTTTGTTTTTTGAGACAGAGTCTCACTCTGTAGCACCAGCTGGAGTGCAGGGGCATGATCTCGGCTCACTGCAACCGCCACCTCCTTGGTTCAAGCAATTACCCTGCCTCAGCCTCCCAAGTAGCTAGGATTACAGGCACACACCACCACGCCTGCCTAATTTATTTCTATTTTTAATAGAGACAGGGTTTCACTATGTTGGTCGGACTGGTCTTGAACTCCAGACTTCAGGCAATCTGCCCGCTTCAACCTCCCAAAGTGCTGGGATTATAGGCATGAGCCACCACAACTGGCCAACAAAATTTTTAAAAAGCATTATACAGAAATAGGATGAATAAACTCCAGTGTCATGTATATGACATTCAGTGAAAAAAGCAAATCAGGCTGGGCGCAGTGGCTCATGCCTGTAATCCCTGCACTTTGGGAGGCTGAGGCTGGTGGATCACCTGAGGTCAGGCGTTCAAGACCAGCCTGTTGAACATGATGAAACCGCATCTCTACTAAAATACAAAAAATTAGCTGAGTGTGGTGGCGCGTGCCTGTAATCCCAGCTACTCAGAAGGCTGAGACGGGAGAATCGCTTGAACCTGGGAGGCAGAGGTTGCAGTGAGCTGAGATCACACCACTGCACTCCGGCCTGGGCATCAAGAGCAAAACTCTGTGTCAAAAAAATATATTTAAAAAAATAATAAATTAATAAAAGAAAAGAAAAGAGCAAATCAGAAATTTGTATATTGAATGTGTCTGCAGCACTTGGGGTTCCTGTGTCTTTCTTCAAAGTTGGAGCCGGGCCTACACGCCAGCAACCATGTGTAAGGGACCTACAGTTAGTATTGATCTTGGCACCACCTACTGTTGTGTTGGTGTTTTCCACCATGGAAAAGTAGAGATAATTGCCATTGATCAGGAAAACCAAACCACTGCAAGCTATGTCACTTTTATGGACACTGAATGATTCATTGGCAACGCCACAAAGAGTCAAGTTGCAGTGGCCGGGCGCGGTGGTTCACACCTGTAATCCCAGCACTTTAGGAGGCCAAGACGGGCAGATCACGAGGTCAGGAGTTCAAGACCAGCCTGGCCAACATAGTGAAACCCCATCTCTACTAAAAATACAAAAAATTAGCTAGGTGTAGTGGTGGGAGCCTATAAGCCCAGCTACTCGGGAGGCTGAGGCAGGAGAATCACTTGGACCCAGGAGGCGGAGGTTGAAGTGAGTGGAGATGTCACCACTGCACTCCAGCCTGGGCAACAGTGCAAGACTCCATCTCAAAAAAAAAAAAAAAAAGAATCAAGTTGAAGTGAACCCCATTAGCACAGTTTTTTATGCCAAATTTCTGACTGGACACAGATTTGATGACGCTGTTGTCCAGTCTGATATGAAGCATTGGCCCTACATGGTGGTGAATGGTACTGGCCGGCCCAAGACCCAAGTGGAATACAAGGGAGAGACAGAAAACTTCTATCCAGAGGAAGTGTCCTCTATGTTCTGACAAAGATGAAGGAAATTGCAGAAGCCTACCTTGGGAAGACTGTTACCAATGCTGTGGTCACAGTATCAACTTATTTTAACGACTCTGAGAGCATCAAGCTACCAAAGATTTTGGAACTATTACTGGTCTCAATATACTTAGAATTATCAATGAGCCAGCTGCTGCTGCTATTGCTTATGGCTTAGACAAAAAGGTTGGAGCTGAAAGAAATATGCTCATCTTCGACCTGGGAGGTAGCATCTCTTGTTTTTGTTGAGACAAGGGTCTCACTCTTTGGCCCAGGCTGGAGTGCAGTAGCGCTATCTTGGCTCACTGCAACTTCCATCTCCCAGGCTCAGGTGATTCTTCTATCTCAGCCTCCTGGGACTACAGGCGCATGCCACCATGCCTGGCTAATTTTTGTATTTTTAGTAGAGACAGGGTTTTGCCATGTTGCCCAGGCTGGTCTAGAACTCCTAGACTCCAGCAGTCCACCTGCCTCAGCCTCCAAAGTGCTGGGATTACAAGCATGAGCCACCACACCCGGCCAAGGTATCACTTTTGATGTGTCAATCTTCACTATTGAAAATTGAATCTTTGGCGGGGCGCAGTGGCTCATGCCTGTAATCCCAGCACTTTGGGAGGCCGAGGTGGGTGGATCACTTAAGGCCAGAAGTTCGAGACCAGCCTGGCGAACATGGTGAAACTCCATCTCTACTGAAAATACAAAAAAATAGCCTGGCATGCTGGTGAGCACCTGTAATGCCAGTTATTCGGGAGGCTGAGGCAGGAGAATTGCTTGAACCCTGGAGGCAGAGATTGCAGTGAGCCGAGATCGATCATGTCACTGCACTTCAGGCTGGGCAACAGAGCAAGACTCTGTCTCAAAAAAGGAAGAAAATTGAATCTTTGAAGTCAATTCTACAGCCAGAAACACCAACACCAACTTAGTTGGAGAAAACCTTGACAACTGAATGGCCAACCACTTTATTACTGAGTTCAGTCTCAAGCATATGAAGGACATCAGTGAGAACAAGCGAGCTGTCCAACACCTCTGTACTGCTTGTGAACGTGCTAAGTATACTCTCTTCCAACACCCAGGCCAGTATTGAGATCAATTTTCTCTATGAAGAAATTGACTTCTGGCTGGGCGCAGTGGCTCAAGCCTGTAATCCCAGCACTTTGGGAGGCCGAGACGGGCAGATCACGAGGTCAGGAGATCGAGACCATCCTGGCAACCCGGTGAAACGCCGTCTCTACTAAAAAAATACAAAAAACTAGCTGAGCGAGGTGGCGGGCGCCTGTAGTCCCAGCTACTCGGGAGGCTGAGGCAGAAGAATGGCCCAAACCCGGGAGGTGGAGCTTGCAGTGAGCTGAGATCCGGCCACTGCACTCCAGCCTGAGCGACAGAATGAGACTCCGTCTCAAAAAAAAAAAAAAAAGAAAAGAAATTGACTTCTATACCTCCATTACCCATGCCTAAGTTGAAGAATTGAATGCTTACCTGTTCTGTGACTCCCTGACCCCAATAGAGAAAGCCCTTCAAGACACAAAATTAGACAAGCCACAGATTCATAATATTGTCCTGGTTCGTGGTTCTGCTCGTATCCCCAAGATTCAGAAGCTTCTCCAAGGTTTCTTCAATGGAAAAGGACTGAATAAGAGTATCAACCCTGAAGAAGCTGTTGCTTATGGTGCAGCTGTCCAGGAAGCCCTCCTGTTTGGAGACAAATCTGAAAATGTTCAAGATTTGCTGCTCTTGGATGTCACTTCTCTTTCACTTGGTATTGAAACTACTGGCAGATTCTTGACTGTCTTCATTAAGTGCAATACTACCATTCCTACCAAACAGACACAGACCTTCACTCCTGACTCTGACAACCAGCCTGGTGTGCTTATTCAAGTTTATGAAGGGAAGCATGCCATGACCAACGATAACAACCTGCCTGCCAAGTTTGAACTCACAGGCATACCTTCTGCACTCCTGCTGTTCCTAAGATTGCAGTCACTTTTGACATTGATGCCAATGGTATCCTCAGTGTTCCTGCTACGATGAAGAGTAACAGGAGAGTACTATCACTAATGACAGGGGGCATTTTTGCAAGGAAAACATTGAGCATATGCTCTATGAAGCTGGGAATTACAAAGCTGAAGATGAGAAGGAGAGCATCAAGGTGTCATCCAAGAATTCACTTGAATCCTATGCATTCGACATGGAAACAACTGTTGAAGACTAGAAACTTCAAGACAAGATTAACAATGAGGACAAACGGAAGATTTTTGACAAGTGTAATGGAATTTTTTTATTTTATTTTTTGAGACAGAGTCTTGCTCTGTTGCCCAGGATGGAGTGCAGTGGGTGCGATCTCTGCTCACTGCAACCTCTGCCTTGTGGTTTCAAGCAATTCTCCGGCCTCAACCTCCCGAGTAGCTGGGACTACAGGAGTGTACCACCAAGTCTGGCTAATTTTTTTTTTTTTTTTAAGAGATGGGATTTCACCATGTTGGCCAGGCTGGTCTCAAAGTCCTGGCCTCAAGTAATCCACCCACCCAGGCCCCCTAAAGTGCTGGGATTACAGGCGTGAACCACCGAGCCCAGCCAACAAGTGCAATGAAATTAATTAGCTGCTGGGTGTGGTGGCTTATGTCTGTAATCCCAGCACTTTGGGAGGCTGAGGCAGGTGGATCACCTGAGGTCAGGAGTTCCAGACCAGCCTGGCCAACGTAGTGAAACCCTGCCTCTACTAAAAATACAAAAATTAGCTGAGCGTTGAGGTGGACGCTTGTAATCCCAGCTTCTATGGAGGCTGAGATAGGGGAATCGCTTGAACCCAGGAGGCAGAGGTTACAGTGAGCTGAGAATGCGCCACTGCACTCCAACCTGGGCAACAGAGCAAGACTCTGTCTCAAAACAAAACATTGAAGGACCCAAATTTGCAACAAATTCTGTAGCAGTTCTTTTTTTTTTTTTTTTTTTTTTTTTTAGATAGAGTCTCGCTTTGTTGCCCAGGCTGGAATGAAATGACCTGATCTTAGCTCACTGCAACCTCTGCCTCCTGAGTTCAAGTGATTCTCCTGCCTCAGCCTCCTGAGTAGCTGGGATTACAGATATCCTGATTAATTTTTGTATTTTTAGTGTGGACAGGGTTTCACCATGTTTGTCAGAATGATCTCGAACTCCTGACCTCATGATCACCCACCCCAGCCTCCCAAAGTGCTGGGATTACAGGCGTGAGCCACCGCACCCAGCCTTCTTCAGCATTTTTTTTTTTTTTTTTTTGAGACAGAGTCTCGCTCTGTCGCCCAGGCTGGAGTGCAGTGGCTGGATCTCAGCTCACTGCAAGCTCCGCCTCCCAGGCTGGAGTGCAGTGGCCGGATCTCAGCTCACTGCAAGCTCCGCCTCCCGGGTTTGCGCCATTCTCCTGCCTCAGCCTCCGGAGTAGCTGGGACTACAGGCGCCCGCCACCTCGCCCGGCTAGTTTTTTGTATTTTTAGTAGAGACGGGGTTTCACCGTGTTAGCCAGGATGGTCTCGATCTCCTGACCTCGTGATCCGCCCGTCTCGGCCTCCCAAAGTGCTGTGATTACAGGCTTGAGCCACC
>NW_020257556.1:12942-33077 GCF_003255815.1 Theropithecus gelada
CCCGCCACCTCGCCCGGCTAGTTTTTTGTATTTTTAGTAGAGACGGGGTTTCACCGTGTTAGCCAGGATGGTCTCGATCTCCTGACCTCGTGATCCGCCCGTCTCGGCCTCCCAAAGTGCTGGGATTACAGGCTTGAGCCACCGCGCCCGGCCTTTTTTTTTTTTTTTTTGAGACAGAGTTTCACTCTTTCACCTAGGCTGGAGTGCAGTGGCTCGATCTCAGCTCACTGCAAACTCTGCCTTCCAGTTTCAAACGATTCTCCTTCCTCAGCCTCCCAAGTAGCTTGGATTCAGGCACCTGCCACCACGCCCGGCTAATTTTTGTATTTTTAGTAGAGACAGGGTTTCACCATGTTGGCCAGGCTGGTCTGAAATTCCTGACCTTGTGATCCTCCCACCTCAGCCTCCCAAACTGCTGGGATTACAGGCGCGAGTCACTGCCCAGCCTCTTCTTCAGCAGTTTTGAAGTTCAGCTGCTATAGTACATTATTGGGCATTCTCTTTTTTTTTTTTTTTTTTTTTTGGAGACGGAGTCTCGCTCTGCCGCCCAGGCAGGTGGATTACTTGAGATCAGGAGTTCGAGACCAGCCTGGTCAACATCGTGAAATTCTGTCTCTTCAAAAATACAAAAATCAGTCGGGCATGGTAGCATGTGCCTGTAATTCCAGCTGCTTGGGAGGCTGAGACAGAAGAATCACTTGAACCCGAGAGGCGAAGGTTGCAGTGAGCAAGATCGCGCCCCTGTACTCCAGCCTGGGCAACAGAGCGAGACTCCATCAAGATGAAATGAAATGAAATGAAGTAACATGACATGAAATGAAATGCAAAAAAAGAAATCTGTATATAACATGCCATTAGTACAAAGCTCAAACCTTGGCATAACTAATAATCTATTGTGTAGAAAAACATATACATGCGATAAAACTATGTATTTTTTAAAAACCAAAGAAATAGCTAATAGAAAATTCAGCATAGGCCGGGCACAGTGGCTCACGCTTGTAATCCCAGCACTTCGGGAGGCCGAGGCAGGTGGATCATGAGGTCAGGAGTTCGAGTCTAGCCTGATTAACATGGTGAAACCCTGTCTCTACTAAAAATACAAAAAATAGCTGTACATGGTGGCGGGTGCCTGTAATCCCAGCTACTCAGGAGGCTGAGGCAGGAGAATTGCTTGAACCCGGGAGGCGGAGGTTGCAGTGAGCCGGCATCGTGCCACTGCACTCCAACTTGGGCAAGAGAGCCTGATTCCGTCTCAAAAAAAAAAAAAAATGCAAGATAGTGTTTCCTTCTTGGAGGGAGAAAAAGTACTGTAATGAGACTGAAAAAGCACACATGGGTAGTCAATATGATTTCTGTAATGTTCTAGTTCATAAGTTTAGTGATGGATTGACTGATTTTATTGTTATCTTCATAATTTACATTAAATTTTTTAATGTACCAAATATTACACAGTTTTTCTTTTCTTTATTTCTTTCTGCTTTTTTTTGTTATTTTTGTTTGTTTTTGTTTTTTTTTTTTGAGATAGGGTCTTGCTCTGTCACCCAGGCTGGAGTGCAATGGCACAATCTCAGCTCACTGCAACCTCCACCTCCTGGGTTCAAGCAATACTCCTGATTCAGCCTCCCGAGTAGCTGGGATTACAGGCTCCTGTAACCATGCTTGGCTAATTTTTGTATTTTAGGTAGAGACAGGGTTTCACCTTGTTGGCTAGGCTGGTCGCTGGTCTCGAACTCCTGACCCCAAGTGATCCACCCACCATCTCAGCCTCCCAAAATGCTGGATGCCAGGCATAAGCCACCGTGCCTGGCCTTTTTTTTTTTTTTTAAATTTTAAATCTTTAATTTCCGTTTTCACGTATTTTATTGCTCCCAAAAGGAACGGAGTGTGTAGCTCTGTCTCCGGTACATCATCCATGGCCCCTGGGTTGGGGCAGGGTATTTTTATTTTTATTTGTTTTGAAACAGGGTCTCGCTTTGTCATCCATGCTGGAATGCAGTGTTGTAATCACAGCTCACTGCAACCTCGACCTCCTGAGCTCCAGAGATCCTCCTTCCTCAGGTTCCAAAACAGCTGGGACTACAGGCACGTGTCACCACACCCAGCTAGTTTTTTGCAGTTTTTATAGAGACAGTGTCTCCTTATGCTGTCCAGGCTGGTCTCAAACTCTTGGGCTCAAGCGATCCACCCACCTCAGTCTCTCAAAGTCCTAGGATTACTGAGGATTACTGGCGTGAGCCACTGCACCTAGCCTTTGCTTTTTATTTTTATTTTTATTTTTATTTTTTTTGAGAGGGAGTCTTGCTGTATCCCCCAGGCTGGAACGCAGTGAGTCACTCGACTCACTGCACCCTCTGCCTCCCAGGTTCAAGTTATTCTCCTAACTCAGCCTCCCAAGTTCCTGGGATTACAGGCACACGTCACTATGCCCAGCTAATTTTTGTATTATTTATTTATTTTGTAGTAGAGATCCGGTTTTCACTATGTTGGCCAGGCTGGTCTTGAACCCCTGACCTCAAGTGATCTGCCTGCTCCAACCTCCCAAAGTGCTGGGATTATAGGCGTGAACCACCATGCCTGGCCTGCTTTTTTAAAATTTTGCCAGTATATAGAACTCTACTTCATTTTAAAAACTGATATTATTTTTAAAACTCCTACATTGAATTCCTAATATAGTTGTGTCATAGTGTATCATCTAGGCGGCTTTCAGAAGCAAGTACCAGACAATCCAACTCAAACTGGCTTAAACAATAAAGAAATGGGCTGGGCATGGTGGGTCACACCTGTAATCCCAGCACTTTGGGAGGCCAAGGTGGGCAGATAACCTGAGGTCAGGAGTTCAAGACTAGCCTGGCCAACATGGAGAAACCCCATCTCTACTAAAAATACAAAAATTAGCCTGGCGTGGTGGCTGGTGCCTGTAATCCTAGCTACTTGGGAGGCTGAGACAGGAGAATGGCTTGAACCCAGGCGGCGGAGGTTGCAGTGAGTGGAGACTGTGTCATTGCACTCCAGCCTAGGCAAGAAGAGCGAAACTCCATCTCAAGAAAATAAACAAACAAACAAACAAAACCAATAAGGAAATGTATTGGCTTGTCCAGCAGAAAGACTAGATAGACTGCTCTTCAGGGTTGGGTCATCCATAGGCTGAATCATTTCAAGAATGAGGTTCTTCCTGTCTCTCTGTTTTCCTATCTCTGCTCTACCATCTACAGTGTGGGCCTCGTTCTGAGTCTGGCTTCCCTAATGCTCAGAAGATGGCTATGTTGAGTACACAAACTTTTGAATTCAGAAACCAGATTGAGTTGATTTCAGAAGCTCTCCCAGAAGATCAAGGAAGAACTTTCCACAATCCCCAGGAACCTGAATTGAGTCACACGCTAAAGTGAGTTTCATGCTCTTTTGCAAAACATCATTGGCAAGATAGATGTAAGTACACTTAGACAATTAGACCTATCCTTTGAGCCGCTGGTGAGGTCAGCTTTCTCTGGGATTTTGGACCTCAGAGGAAAGGTGGATATTTGCATAAAATTATAATTTTTTTAGAAAAGAGGAAGAAGGAAATGGATACTAGGAAGGCAACTATCATCCACTATACAATTTAATCATTCCCTTAATTATGGACATTTGTTTCCAATTTGTACACATGTAAACAATCCTGCAATTACCATCTTTGTACATGCTTTCTTCTAAATTTGTGCCTGTAATTCTCTACCGCTGATGCCTACAAGTGGAAACCCAAGATGGAAGGCTACGCTAATTTTGAAATTTAAATATATATTACCAAATAGCTCTGCCAAAGAGGTATACCAATTATATTTCTTTTTTTTTCTTTCTTTTTCTTTTATTTTTCTGAGACAGGGTCTTGATCTGTCACTTAGGCTGGAGTGCAATGGCATAATCACTGCTCACTGCAGCCTCAACCTCCCTGGCTCAAGTGATCCTCCCAAGTAGCTGGGACCTTAACATTTTTTTTGTAGAGACAAGGCCTCACTATGTCGACCTGGCTGGTCTCAAACTCCAGTGCTGAAGGGATCTTTCCTGCTTGGCCTCTCAAAGTTCTGGGATTACAAGTGTAAGCCACCACATTTGGTCCCCAGTCATATTTATTTTTATTTATTTATTTGAGATAGGGTCTTGCACTGCCACTCAGGACATTTTCTCTCCCCTAAATAGAAACCTCACAAATATGAAGCAGTCAATCCTTATTACCTACTCCCACAGTCCTGAGCAACCACAAACCCACTTTCCATCTCAATGAATCTGCCTATTCTGGGTATCATAGAATATGTGGCCTTTTGTATCTGGCTTCTTTTACTTAGCATAATACTGTTAAGGTTCATCCACGGTGTAGCATCTATCACTACCTCATTCCTTTTTTTTTGAGACAGAGTTTTGCTATCATTGTCCAGGTTGGAGTGCAATGGCACAATCTAGGTTCACCTCAACCTCTGCCTCCCGAGTTCAAGCAATTCTCCTGCTTCAGCCTCCCAGGTAGCTGGGATTACAAGCATGAGTCACTACGGCCGGCTAACTTTGTATTTTTAGTAGAGACAGGGTTTCTCCATGTTGGTCAGGCTGGTCTCGAACTCCGTACCTCAGGTGATTCACCTACCTCTGGCCACCGTGCCCGGCTGACTTCATCTTAAAACAAACAAACAAACAAACAAATGGCCAGGTGCAGTGGCTCACACCTGTAATCCCAGCACTTTGGGAAGCTGAGGTGGATGGATCACAAGGTCAGGAGTTCAAGACCATCCTGGCCAACATGGTGAAACCCCATCTCTACTAAAAACGCAAAAATTAGCTGAGTGTGGTGACACGTGCCTGTAATCCCAGCTACCCTGGAGGCTGAGACAGGAGAATCTCTTGAACCCAGGAGGCGGAGGTTGCAGTCAGCTGAGATTGCACCACTGCACTCCAGCCTGGGTGACAAGAGTGAAACTGCATCTCAAAAAAAAAAAAAAAAAGAAAAAAAAAAAAAAAGGAGAAGAAGAGAAAGAAAGAAAGAAAAGCAGAAGAGAAAAAATAAATAAATAAATGCTGGTGGGGGGAGTCTTGCTAGATTACCCAAGCTGGTCTCAACTTCTGGGCTCCAGTGATCCCTCCTCAGCCTCCTAAATACATGGAATTACAGGCACAAGCCACCATGCGCAGCTCCAAAGCTTTTGGCTTTTGATGTTGGAGGTTGATAAAATCCAATTTATCTTTTTTTTTTTTTTTTTTTTTTTTTGAGACGAAGTCTGACTCTTGCCCCTAGGCTGGAGTGCAATGGTGCGATCTTGGCTCATTGCAACCTCCACCTCCCGGGTTCTAGTGATTCTCCTGCCTCAGCCTTCCAAGTAGCTGGGATTACAGGCACATGCCACCATGCCCAGCTAATTTTTGTATTTTTAGTAGAGATGGGGTTTCACCATGTTGGCCAGGCTGGTCTCGAACTCCTGACCTCAGGTGATCTGCCCACCTCGGCCTCCCAAAGTGCTGGAATTATAGACATAAGCCACCACGCCCAGCCCAATTTATCTATTTTTTAAATTGCTTGTACTTTTGGTATCATATTTAAGAAACTGTTGTCTAATCCAAAGTCACAAGGATTTGAATGTTTTATAACAGTATTATACTTTTAGCTCTTACATTAGGTAACGGGTACATTTGAATTAATTTTTGTGTATGTGTAAACAGGGGTCCAAATTCATTCTGTGCATGTAAATATCAAATTATCCCAGCATCATTTGTTGAAAAGACTGTTCTTTCCTCATTGAAAGGCTGTGGCACCTTTATAAAAAATCAATTATCCAGGTGCAGTGGCTCACGCCTATAATCCCAGCACTTTGGGAGGCCAAGGTGGGCAGATCACCTGAGGTCAGGAGTTTGAGACCAGTCTGGCCAACATGGCGAAACCCTGTCTCTACTGAAAATATAAACCTTAGCTGGCTGTGGTGGCACACATCTGTAATCCTAGCTACTCAGGAGGCTGAGGCAGGAAAATTGCTTGAACCCAGGAGGTAGAGGTTGCAGTGAGCCGAGACGGCGCTGCTGCACTCCAGACTGGGTGACAGAGTGGGACTCCATCTCAAAAAAAAAAAAAAAAAAAAAAAAAAAATCACTAACTCTATAATCCCAGCACTGTGGGAAGCCAAGACCGGAGGATTTTTTGAGCCCAGGAGTTTGAGACCAGTCTGGGCAAGATGGCAAGACTGCATCAAGAGGGCAATACCTCATCTTTACAAAAAAAAATTAACTGGGAATGATGGCACGTGCCTGTGATCCCAACTAATTGGGTGCCTCCTTCCCTCAGGAGGCTGAGGTGGAGGGTCCTTTAAGCCCAGGCATTTGAGGCCGCAGTGAGCTGTGATCAAATCACTGCACTGCAGCCTGGGCAACAGAGAAAGATCTTGGGTTTTTGTTGCTGTTGTTGTTGTTTGTTTTTTTAGACAGAGTCTTGCTCTGTCGCCCAGGCTGGAGTGCAGTGGCACGATCTCGGCTCACTGCAATCTCTGCCTTGTGGGTTCAAGTGATTCTCCTGCCTCAGCCTGCTGAGTAGCTGGGATTACAGGCATGTACCATCATGCCTGGCTAATTTTCGTATTGTTAGTGGAGACGGGAGGTTCACTATGTTGGCCAGGCTGGTCTTCAACTCCTGACCTCAAGTGATGCATCTGCTGCAGCCTCCCAAAGTGCTGGGATTACAGTTGTAAGCCATCACACTGGGCATAATTTTTTTTTTGTTTTTTGAGTGTTTTCCTCTGTTGCCCAGGCTGGAGTGCAATGACTCAGTCTTGGCTCATTGCAACCACTGCCTTCTGGGCTAAAGCGATCCTCATACCTCAGCCTACTGAGTAGCTGGGGTTACAGGAATGCACCACCATGCCCAGTTAATTTTTGTATTTTTAGTAGAGGCAGGATTTTACCATGTTGGCCAGGCTGGTCTTGAACTCCTGGCTTCAAGTGATCTGTCCACTTTGGGCTCCCAAAGTGCTGGGATTACAGACGTGAGCCACTGTGCCTGGCCTGTACCCAGTTAATTTTAAAATTTTTTGTAGAGATGGGGTCTCACACTGTTGCCCAGGCTGACCTTGAACTCCTGGGCTCATGCAATCCTCCTCCCTAGATCTCCTACATTGCTGTGCTTACAGGTGTGAGCCGCTAGGCCTGGCTTTTTTTTTTTTTTTTTTTAAGATGGAGTTTCACTCTTGTTGCCCAGACTGGAATGCAGTGGCATGATCTCAGCTCACTTCAACCTCTGCCTCCTGGGTTCAAGCGATTCTCCTGTCTCAGCTTCCTGAGTAGCTAGGATTACAGGCGCCCGCCACCAGGCCTGGCTATTTTTTTGTATTTTTAGTAGAGATGGGGTTTCACCATGTTGGCCAGGCTGGTCTCGAACTCCTGACCTCAGGTGATCCACCCGCCTCGGCCTCCCAAAGTGCTAGGATTACAGGCCAAGACTGTGCCACTGCACTCCAGCCTGGGCAACAGAGTGAGACTCCATCTTAAAAAAAAAAAAAAAAAATTAGGTGCCTTTCTCCAAGCTGAGAAATGGAGAAGGAAGCAAAGTGTTGAGAGTATCATTTGAGTTCCAGATTGAGCTTTCACTAAAACTCATCTCCCAGATTGTTCAGTTATGTAAGCCAATAAATTTCTTTTATTGATTAAGGCAGTTTGATTTGTAATTTGTCTTAATTAATGGAAGAAAGATGTTGCTCATAGTTCAGCAGGACTTAAATGTAATTTGATGAAATATGTTATCATACTTATTTATTTATTTATTGAAATGGGGTCTTGCTCTGTTGCCCAGGCTGGAGTGCAGGGCACGATCTCAGCTTACTGCAACCTCTGCCTTCTGGGTTGAAGCGATTCTCCTACCTCAGCCTCCCAAGTAGCTGGGACAATAGGCATACGCCACTACCCCAGGCTAATTTTTTGTATTTTTAGTAGAGATGGGGATTCACCATATTGGCCAGGCTGGTCTCGAACTCCTGACATCAAGTGATCCTCCTGCCTCACCCTCCCAAAGTGCAAGGATTACAGGTGTGAGCCACCTTGCAGCCTATATTATCACACTGAAAGAGAAACAAGTCAACCAGAAGTAGAGTCGGTCAGCCATTTAAGTCTAGAAAAAGGAAAGTTATTTTAGCAACATACAGGATTGCTCCCGGCTTCAAGTGATCCTACTACCCCAGCTCCCAAATTGCTGGGATTACAGGTGTGAGCCACCATGACTGTAAACTGTGTGAACAAATGTGAATCTGAAAGAGCCAATCATTAAAGATGGATCCTGGGTGGCTAATTGTGCCTAAATTTAAAATAGAGCCAAACAGCCATTTGTCGACGACTAGACGTCACACACACACACTGCGTTCTCTCTCTCTTTTTTTTTTTTGAGACAGAGTTTCGCTCTTGTTGCCTAGGCTGGAGTGCAATGGCATGATCTCACAGCAACCTTTGCCTCCCAGGTTCAAGCAATTCTCCTGCCTCAGCCTCCCCAGTAGCTGGGATTACAGACATGTGCCACTACGCCCGGCTAATTTTGTATTTTAGTAGAGACGGGGTTTTTCATGTTGGTCAGGCTGGTCTTGAACTCCTGACCTCAGGTGATCTGCCCACCATGGCCTCCCAAAGTGCTGGGATTACAGGCGTCAGTCACCACACCCGGCCCACACTCTGAGTCATCTAAAAACCAATGTCTGTTTGTTTGTTTATTTATTTATTTATATTTTTGAGATGGAGTTTCGCTCTGTCACCCAGGCTGGAGTGCAGTGGCGTGATCTCTGCTCACTGCAGCCTCCACCTCCCAGGTTCAAGTGATCCTCCTATCTCAGCCACTGGAGTAGCTGGGATTACGGGTACCTGCCACCAAGTCTGGCTAATTTTTGTATTTTCAGTAGAGACCGGGTTTCACCCTGTTGGCCAGGCTGGTCTTGAACTCCTGAGCTTCAATAATCTGCCCGTCGCGGCCTCCCTAAGTGCTGGGATTACAGTTGTGAGCCACCGCACCCAGCCCAAAACCAGCATTTTAAAAAACTTTGGTACTTTCAGAACTCACTTGAACTGGCCACTGGGTGTGGTGGGGCACGTGTGTAAACCTAGCATGTTGGAAGGCCTAGGTGGGCAGATCACTTAAGGTCAGGAGTTCAAGACTGGCCTGGCCAACAGGGTGAAACCCTGCCTCTACTGAAAGTACAAAAATGAGCTGGGCATGGTGGCACATGTCCGTAATTTCAGCTACTTGGGAGGCTGAGGGAGAAGAATCACTTGAATCTGGGAGGTGGAGGTTGCTGTGAGGGGAGATTGCACCACTGAACTCCAGCCTGTGCTACAGAGTGAGAGATATCCTGTCAAAAACAAAAACAAAAAACAAAAAACAAAAACAAAACAAACAAAAAAACCCCACTCACCTGAACCAACCAATCAGAGCCCAATCTGGGCTGAAGAGACCAATCAGAACTGAGCTATACTGACCAATCAGAACTAAGCTAGTTTGACACCTTCATTTGCATAAATGGACCTGATCGGAACTTGGGCAGGAACTTGTGCTATAAAACCCGAACTATAATCCCAGCACTTTGGGAGGCCGAGACGGGCGGATCACGAGGTCAGGAGATCAAGACCATCCTGGCTAACACGGTGAAACCCCGTCTCTACCAAAAAAAGACAAAAAACTAGCCGGGCGAGGTGGCGGGCGCCTGTAGTCCCAGCTACCCGGGAGGCTGAGGCAGGAGAATGGCGTGAACCCCGGAGGTGGAGCTTGCAGTGAGCTGAGATCCGGCCACTGCACTCCAGCCTTGGCGACAGAGCGAGACTCCGTCTCAAAAAAAAAAAAAAAAAAAACAAAAAAAAAATCCGAACTGTCCAGCCGGGGGCAATGGCTCATGTCTGTAATCCCAGCACTTTGGGAGGCTGAGGCGGGCAGATCATCTGAGGTCAGGAGTTTGAGACCAGCCTGACCAACATCATGAAACCCGTCTCTACTAAAAATACTAAAATTAACCGGGTGTGGTGATGTGCACCTGAATTCCCAGCTACTGGGGAGGCTGAGGCAAGACAACTGCTTGAACTGGGAGGTGGAGGTTGCAGTGGGCCAAGATCCCGCCACTGCACTTCAGCCTTGCTGACAGAGCAACACTCCATCTCAAAAAATAAAATAAAAATAAAATAAAATAATAAAACACTGAACTGTCTCTTTAGTTTCTGGAGCTCAACTTCATTTTACATGGAAGGCTGCGTTTCTAAAAGTAGCTAGGACTACAGGCGTGTGCCACCACACCCAGCTAATTTTTGTATTTTTTAGTAGAGATAGGATTTCACCATGTTGGCCAGGCTGGTCTCGAACTCCTGACCTCAGGTGATCTGTCTGCCTCGGCCTCCCAAAGTGGTAGGATTACAGGCGTGGGCCACTGTGCCCAGCTTTTTTTGTTTGTTTGTTTGTTTAGTAGAGATGGGGTTTTACCTTGTTGGCCAGGCCGGTCTTGAACTCCTGACCCCAAGTGATCTGCCTACCTTGGCCTCTCAAAGTGCTGGGATTACAGGTGTGAGCCACCACACCTGGACTGTTTTCTTTTTCTTTTAAGGGACACGGTCTTACTATATTGCCCAGTCTGGTCTTGAACTCCTGGCTTCAAGAAATCCTCCTACCTTGGCCTCCTAAAGTGCTGGGATTACAGACGTGAGCCACTGCACCCAGCCCTTTGGTTTTTTTTTTTTCCTTTCTTTCTTTCTTTTTTTTTTTTTTTTTGAGATGGAGTCTTGCTCTGTCGCCCAGGCTGAAGTGCAGTGATGCAATTTCAGCTCACTGCAACCTCTGCCTCCTGAGTTCAAGTGATTCTCCTGCCTTAGCCTCCCCAGTAGCTTGGACTACAGGTGTGTGCCACCACGCCTGGCTAATTTTTGTATTTATTTTTTTTGTTGTTGAGATGGAGTCTTGCTCTGTTGATTACAGGCATGAACCACCATGCCTGGCCTACTCTTATTCTTTTACCAGATCATTGGAATTAGCAAATCTGTTTCTCAAGTCAGTTTTCTTTACTCATTCTCATTCTTTGCATGCTAAGTTATTTTTTACCATGAGCCACATTTTCCTTGGAAAATATTTGTGGGAATTCTTCAAGGCCTAGGATAAAGGTTTATTCCTCCAGAGAGGATTTGCTTTTGCTTCTGCAAAGAAGGACACTTGAAACAATTCACCATTTGAGGTTTGTATTTTTGACCACCAGGAGATGTCTATTTGGGCTACATATCCCTGGGAGGGCTGGCTTATGGGTCTAGTGCCACCCCCACACACCTCCACAAACTCAATCTCTTCCAAGACATATTTCTTTTCACTCCGTTAGGGAAAGATATAATTACTTCCCAATTACCCTCACTGAAACTGTAGACTGAGTTCCCAGATTTAGATTTCCCACTTTCCCCAGGTCCTGGGCTTTGTCTTCTGTCCCACTTGCCTCAGGATGTCTAGAAAAATCAAGCTTTGGTCAGGGGCAGTGGCTCATGCCGGTAATCCCACCACTTTGGGAGGCCAAGGCAGGTGGAGCAATTGAGGGCAGGAGTTCGAGACCAGCTGGGCCAACATAGTGAAACCCTGTTTCTACTAAAAATACAAAAATTAGCCAGGCTTTGTGGCTAATTACACACACCTGTAATCCCAGCTACTCCGGAGGCTAAGGCAAGAGAATCGCTTGAATCCGGGAGGCAGAGGTTGCAGTTAGCCGAGATCACACACTCCAGCCTGGGCAACAGAACAAGAGTCTGTCTCTGAAAAAAAAAAAAAAAAAATCTGAAAAGGAATTTGGAGGAAAAAGGCTTTTTCTCCAAAAGGAGGCTGAGGCAGGAGAATCACTTGAACCTGGAAGACGAAGGTTGCAGACGAAGGTTGCAGTGAGCCAAGATCGCACCAATGCACTCCAGCCTGGGTGACAGAGCAAGACTCTGTCTCAACAACAACAAAAAATTAGCCAGGCATGGTGGCATACGCCTACAATCCCAGCTACTTGGGAAGCTGAGGCAGGAGAATCGCTTGAACCTGAGAGTAGGTTGCAGTAAATTGAGATCGCACCATTGCATTCCAGCCTGGCCGACAGAGGGAGACTCCATCTCAAAAATAAAGATAAAAATAACAATCAGGTCGGGCTCAGTGGCTCACACCTGTATCCCCAGCACTTTGGGAGGCCGAGGCGGGTGGATCACGAGGTCAAGAGAACCAGACCATCCTGGCCAACATGGTGAAACCCCGTCTCTACTAAAAATACAAAACTTAGCTGGGCATGGTAGTGCGCACCTGTAGTCCCAGCTACTCGGGACACAGGCAGGAGAATCGCTTGAACCGGGGAGGTGGAGGTTGCAGGGAGCTGAGATCGTGCCAGTGCACTCTAGCCTGGCAACTGAGAGAGACTCCGTCTCAAAAAAAAAAACAAAACTCAATCAATCAATAAAAATCAGCTGGCTGGGTGTGGTGGCTCACGCCTATAATCCCAGCACTTTCAGAGTTCGAGGTAAGTGGATCACTTGAGGTCAGGAGCTCGAGACCAGCCTAGCCAACATGGCGAAATCTTGTCTCTACTCAAAATACAAAAATTAGCCGGGCATGGTGGCACACGCCTGTAGTCCAAGTTACTAGGGAGGCTGAGGCAGGATAATAGCTTGAACTTAGGAGGCAGAGGTTGCAGTTAGCCGAGATTTCACCCTGACTCTAGTCTGGGTGACAGAGCAAGGCTCTGTCTCAAAAAAAAAAAGAAAAAAGAAAAAAAAATCAGCCGGTCATGGTGGTCTGTGACTGTAGTACCAGCTACTCAGGAGGCTGAGACAGGAGAATCACTTGAACTTGGGAAGCAGAGGTTGCAGTCAGCTGAGATGGAGGCACTGCATTCCAGCCCAGGTGACAGAGGGAGACTCTGTCTCTAAACAAATAAGTTAATTAATAGAAAAAAAAGAAAATAGGCCGGGCGCGGTGGCTCAAGCCTGTAATCCCAGCACTTTGGGAGGCCGAGACGGGCGGATCACGAGGTCAGGAGATCGAGACCATCCTGGCTAACCCGGTGAAACCCCGTCTCTACTAAAACATACAAAAAACTAGCCGGGCGAGGTGGTGGGCGCCTGTAGTCCCAGCTACTCGGGAGGCTGAGGCAGGAGAATGGCGTAAACCCGGGA
The DNA here is from genome assembly GCF_003255815.1 of Theropithecus gelada. Classification (NCBI taxonomy): domain Eukaryota; kingdom Metazoa; phylum Chordata; class Mammalia; order Primates; family Cercopithecidae; genus Theropithecus; species Theropithecus gelada. Next base: position 26,080 of record NW_020257556.1, read on the forward strand.
GGCGGAGCTTGCAGTGAGCTGAGATCCGGTCACTGCACTCCAGCCTGGGCGACAGAGCGAGACTCCGTCTCAAAAAAAATTAAAAAAAAAAATAAATAAATAAAAAAAATAAAAAATAAATTAAAAAAAATTAAAAGTACAAAAAAACTAGCCGGGCGAGGTGGCGGGCGCCTGTAGTCCCAGCTACTCGGGAGGCTGAGGCAGGAGAATGGCATGAACCCGGGAGGCGGAGCTTGCAGTGAGCCAGGATCACGCCACTGCACTCCAGCCTGGGCGGCAGAGCGAGACTCTGTCTCAAAAAAGAAAATAATTTCATTTACGGTAGCATCGAATATGTATATATACTTAGGAATAAGTTTTTTTTTTTTTTTTTGAGACGTTGTCTCGCTCTGTTGCCAGGCTGGAATGCAATGGTATGATCTCTGCCCACTGCAACTTCCGCCTCCTGGTTCAAGTGATACTCCTACCTCAGCCTCCTGAGTAACTGGGATTACAGACATGCACAACCACGCCCAGCTAATTCTTTATATTTTTATTAGAGATGGGGTTTCACCATTTTGGTCAAGCTGGTCTGGAACTCCTGACCTTGTGATCTGCCCACCTTGGCCTCCCAAAGTGCTGTGATTACAGGCGTGACCACCGTGCCTGGCCTAGGAATAAATTTATACAAGGAAATGTAAGACTTATGCACTGAAAACTACAAAACATTATTGAAAAAAAAATAAAGGGCCGGGCGCGGTGGCTCAAGCCTGTAATCCCAGCACTTTGGGAGGCCGAGGAGGGTGGATCACGAGGTCAGGAGATCGAGACTATCCTGGCTAACACGGTGAAACCCCGTCTCTACTAAAAATACAAAAAACTAGCCGGGCGTGGTGGCGGGCGCCTGTAGTCCCAGCTACTCGGGAGGCTGAGACCGGAGAATGGCGTGAACCCGGGAGGCGGAGCTTGCAGTGAGCTGAGATCCGGCCACTGCACTCCAGTCTGGGCGACAGAGCGAGACTCCGTCTCAAAAAAAAAAAAAAAAAAAAAAAAGAAAAAGTGTTCTTAAACATGACATCAAAAGCACAATTAATAAAAGATAAAAGGTTAAGATGAAATTGGACCTCATCAAATTAATTTTTCGTTGGCTCACGCCTGTAATCCCAACACTTTGGGAGGCTGAGGCAGGCAGATCACCTGAGGTCGGGAGTTCGAGATCAGCCTGACTAACATGGAGAAACCCCGTCTCTACTAAAAATTCAAAAGACATTAGCCGGGCATGGTGTCACATGCCTGTAATCCCAGCTACTCAGGAGGCTGAGGCAGAAGAATCGCTTGAACCTGGGAGGCGGAGGTTACGGTGAGCTATGATTGCACCATTGCTCTCCAGCCTGGGCAGCAAGAGCGAAACTCTGTCTCACAAAAAAGAGAAGGGAAGGGAAGGGGAGGGGAGGGGGAGAAGGAAGGCTTCACTAGGTAGAAAAGGTAAAATAGATTTCTTCTCAGTGAATAATTATTTTCTCTTTCTCTGGAAACTTTCACAGCAGTCCTAAAGGTAAGCCCTGATCAATTACTTTGGTTTTTTTCCAAGGCGGAGTCTCACTCTGTCACCCAGGCTGGAGTGCAGTGGCATGATCTTAGCTCACTGCAACTTCTGCCTCCCAGGTTCAAGCAATTCTCATGCCTCAGCCTCCCGAGTAGCTGAGATTACAGATGCCCACCACCAAACCCGGCTAATTTTGGTATTTTTAGTAGAGACAGGGTTTCACCATGTTGGTCATGGCTGGTTTCAAGTCCTGACCTCAGGTGATCCACCCATCTTAACATCTGAAAATGATTACAGGCGTGAACCACTGCACCTGGCCCTAATCAATCACATTTATATTACAGCAGCCTGATCTCTAGCTGTTCCAGTCATATTCTCTACCCAAGGAATTTGGAATTCACATCCAAAACCAGTAAGCAGAGTGGACATTTGCTACTGTGAGTGTCTAATCTTCTTCCTATATTTTGAGAAATGTCCACTGTGTGAGTGTTGATGGGACATTTGCCCAATCAATGGGCTGACCAAGGACCATGAGTCCAGAGTAATGCCAAAACAGGATGAGTTTGGAATTTAGAATGGGACCTCCATTTCCAAGAACATGCATGACTTAATATTCTAAAAAGTCTTATGCAGCAGAATATTCAGATATTGGATAAACCCCAACAAATATACATTTAAATGTGTCACTATACAAACAAGAAAATAAGAGGAATTCCCAAGTGTTAAAAAAAAAGTTAAAAGGGAGTAAGGAGTTAATGTCAGAATGCTAAATTCCTGGGGAACCCCTGGAGGCTTATCCTAGAGTCTGGATGATGAATAACTATGTATGAGAGTTGGAGACTAAACTTTGGGTAATAAAAGGCAGCCCTTAATAAAGAGACCTTGTATTCTCAACAGGCTGAGTCAAAGGTAGGCTAGAAAAAAATGTTTCTGGCAGGGCGCTGTGGCTCACGCCTATAATCCCAGCACTTTGGGAGGCTGAGGTGAGCCTATCACCTGAGGTCAGGAGTTCAAGACCAGCCTGGCCAATATGGTGAGACTCCTGCCTCTACAAAAATACAAAAACTAGTGGGGCATGATCGAGGATGCCTGTAATCCCAGCTACTCAGTAGGCTGAGGTGGGAGAATCACTTGGACCTGGGAGGCAGAGGTTGTGGTGAGCTGAGATCATGCCACTGCACTCCAGCCTGGGTGACAGAGCGAGACTCTGTCTCAAAAAAAAAAAAAAAAAAAAAAAAGAAAAAGAAAAAGAAAGAAAAAAAATTGTCCTATCAGCAAAGAGGATAAAATTGAACCTGTCTTTGTGCACATGACTCCAGGTTGACTATGCTGTAAAATGATAATAATACGAGTATCCTTCAGTACTGAGCTTGTTCTAAAGAAAAAAAAAGGCTGGGTGCAGTGGCTCATGTCTGTAATCCCAGCACTTTGGGAGGCCAAGGCGGGTGGATGACCTGAAGTGGGGAGTTCGAGACCAGCCTGACCAACATGGAGAAACCCCATGTCTACTAAAATACAAAATTAGCCAGGCATGGTGGCGCATGCCTGTAATCCCAGCTACATGGGAGGCTGAGGCAGAAGAGTCACTTGAACCTGGGAGGTGGAGGTTGAAGTGAGCCAAGATTGTACCACTGCACTCCAGCCTAGGTGACAAGAGTGACTCCATCTCAAAAAAAAGCATTATTTAAGCAGAAAGAAAGTGATATCAGAGGGCAATTAGATTCACACAAAAGAATGAAGAATGTCAGAAAATACATGCTATAGTTTGTTTTTTTTTTTTTTTTTTTTTTTTTTTTTTTGAGACAGAGTCTCGCGCTGTGTCACCCAGGCTGGAGTGCAGTGGCGCGATCTCGGCTCACTGCAAGCTCCGCCTCTCAGGTTCACGCCATTCTCCTGCCTCAGCCTCCGAGTAGCTGGGACTACAGGCGCCCGCCACCACGCCCGGCTAGTTTTTTGTATTTTTAGTAGAGACGGGGTTTCACCATGTTAGCCAGGATGGTCTCGATCTCCTGACCTCGTGATCCACCCGCCTCGGCCTCCCAAAGTGCTGGGATTACAGGCTTGAGCCACCGCGCCCGGCCTACATGCTATAGTTTGAATGTTTGTGTCCCCTCGAAAATTCATGTTGAAACTTAATAGACTGTAGTAATGCAATCATGGCTCACAGCAGCCTTGACCTCCTGGACCCAAGCAATCCACCTGCCTCAGCCTCTCAAGTAGCTGAGACTACAGGCGTGTGCCACTATACCCAGCTAACTTTTACAATTTTTTGTGGAGATGGGGGTCTTGCTAGGTTGCCCAAACTCCTGGGCTCAAGCAATCCAAAATAAGCAAAGAGAAGAAAATAAAGATGGCCGGGCACGATGGCTCATGCCTGTAATCCCAGCACTTTGGGAGGCCAAGGCAGGCGAATCACTTCAGGTCAGGAGATTCAGACCAACTTGGTCAATATGGCAAAAATCCATCTCTACTAAAAATACAAAAATTAGCTGGGTGTAGTGCGCATGCCTGTAATCCCAGCTACTCGGGAGGCTGAGGCAGGAGAATTGCTTGAACCCTGGATTCTTGAACCTATCTCAGCCTCCTGACTAGCTGGGATTACAGGCAGCTGCCACCATGCCCAGCTAATTTTTGTATTTTTAGTAGAGACAGGGTTTTACCATGTTGGCCAGGTTGGTCTCGAACTCCTGACCAGCAGATGATCCACCTGCCTTGGCCTCCCAAAGTGCTGGGATTACAGGCATGAGCCACCTCACCCGGCCTACTATTTTCACTTCTATTGGCATAGATTAATTTGTGTAGAACATTAATCATGTTTAACAGATCACCATAAAAATCAAACAATGAGGCCGGGCATGGGGGCTCAAGTCTGTAATCCCAGCACTTTGGGAGGCCTAGGCGGGCGGATCACCTGACGTTGGGAGTTCACGACCAGCTTGACCAACATGGAGAAACCCCATCTCTACTAAAAATACAAAATTAGCCAGGTGTGGTGGCACATGCCTGTAATCCCAGCTACTCTCGGGAGGCAGAGGCAGGAGAATCACTTGAACCTGGGAGGCAGAGGTTATGGTGAGCCGAGATGGTGCCATTGCACTCCAGCCTGGACAACAAGAGTGAAACTCTGTCTCAAAAAAAAAAAAAAAAAAAAATTAAACAATGAGAAAACACAGGACCACCGATCTCCAACTCACTTATATATTCATAATGCCTATGATAGTATCTCTTACGGTAATGGCTTCATAGCATCCAAATGAGAATTATCTGGGGCCACTTAAAAATATGGATTCCTAAACCCCAGTCAGATCTACTGAATTATAATCTCTAGGGGTGGAGTGAGGAAAATCTCCCTGTTTAACAAGTACCACAGTGACTATTATGCACACCAAAATTTGTAAATACAACTGGAGCCTCTAAGTAATTGAAAAACACATTGGTATTCAACCCTGATTCCACTTTAAAATCATCTGAAGGTTTTTGGGTTTTTAAAACAATATTGATGTCCAGTCTCTGCTCCTAGAGAATCTGATTTATTAGGCCTGGCATAAGTATTCTGTTTTGCTTTTGTTTTTCCCCCAAAAGTTCCCAGATGATTCTAATGTGCAGCCAACAGTGGAAAAGCCTAGAACCAGAGACATGACAGATGAGCTGAAGAGCCTCAACGAGTCTTTCCCTTGGCATGAAAAAACTGACCTCAAAATGAATCCCTTAAAGGGATATCAGGGACAAATTCTCCAGGATCTCTGCTAAAATGCATGCAAAAAGGATTAATTTATTTTTTATTTTTATTTTATTTTATTTTTGAGATGGAGTCTTGCTCTGTCGCCCAGGCTGGAGTGCAGTGGCCGGATCTCAGCTCACTGCAAGCTCCGCCTCCTGGGTTTACGCCATTCTCCTGCCTCAGCCTCCCTAGTAGCTGGGACTACAGGCGCCCACCACCTCGCCCGGCTAGTTTTTTGTATTTTTAGTAGAGACGGGGTTTCACCGTGTTAGCCAGGATGGTCTCGATCTCCTGACCTCGTGATCCGCCCGTCTCGGCCTCCCAAAGTGCTGGGATTACAGGCTTGAGCCACCGCGCCCGGCCGGATTAATTTATTATATTACTATATTTACCTCTTACCTGGAAAAAACAGAAAACAGCCCCTAGGGAAAGGCTGTAGGATAAATATGTTTGGGTAGATTTCGGGGAGAGGCTGATTTACATATAGTAATTATGGCATTTTGGAACAGGAAGGAGCTGCAGAGATTATTTTATCTACGTGAGGGATGGCCAAACTACACGCCATCTGTTTTTGTATGGCCCACAAGGTAATAATGATTTTAGGCCAGGCACGGTGGCTCACGCCTGTAATCCCAGCACTTTGGGAGGCCAAGGCAGGCGGATCACTTGAGGCCAGGAGTTCAAGACCAGCCTGGCTAACACAGTGAAACCTCGTCTCTATTAAAAATACAAAAATGCGTCAGGTGTGGTGGTGCATGCCTGTAGTCCCAGCAACTCAGGAGGCTGAGGCACGAGAATCATTTGAATTCGGGAGATGGAGGTTGCAGTGAACCAAGATTGTACCACTGCACTCCAGCCAGGGCCACAGAGCAGACTCTATTTCAAAAAGAAAAAAAAATGGTTTTTACATTATTTACTAATTTTAAGAGACAGGTCTCACTATGTTGCCCAGGCTGTAGTGCAGTGGCTATTCACAGGTGCGATCCCACTACTGAGCAACACTGGAGTTTTCACCTGCTCTGTTTCTGACGGGCTGGTTCACCCCTGCTTAGGCAACCTGGTGGCTCCCTGCTCCTGGGAGGTTGCCATATTGATGCCGAACTTAGGGCAGACACACAATTGGCATCATGTGCTGCAGCCCAGAACTCCTGGACTCAAGCACTCCTCCTGCCTCAGCCTCCCGAGTAGCTGGGACTACAGGTACATGCCACCGTGCCCAGTGGTTTTTACATTTTTAAATGGTTGGGGCCAGGTGTGGTGGCTCACGCTTGTAATCCCAGAACTTTGGGAGGCTGGGGTGGGCAGATCACATGAGGCCAAGAGTTCGAGACTAGCCTGGAACATGGCAAAACCCCATCTCTACTAAAAATACAAAAATTAGCCAGGTGCAGTAGCACATGCCTGTTATCCCGGCTACTCAGGAGGCTGAGTCAGGAGAATTGCTTGAACCCAGGAGGCGAAGGTTGCAGTGAACTGAGGCTGTGCTCCAGCCTGGGCAACAGAGTGAAATTCTGTCTCCAAAAAAAAAGTTGGGCGATGGCTCACTCCTGTAATCCCAGCACTTTGAGAGACTGGGGTAGGTGGATCACTTGAGGTCAGGAGTTCAAGACCAGCCTGGGAAACATGGTGAAACCCCATCTCTACTAAAAATATAAAAAATTAGCCATGTGTGGTTACAAAAAATTAGCCGAGGCTCTGTCTTGGGAAAAAAAAAAAAAGGTTTGTCAACCCCTAAATCTATACCAGAGTAGT
>NW_020257557.1:0-10943 GCF_003255815.1 Theropithecus gelada
AATTTTTTAAAGATGTTTCATTATTATCTGAACATTTCACATTTCTGAGCAGATCTGTATTTTTCACTCTAGATTAGTGAAAATTGCAGTAATTTAGTGGCATAAAATACAGTTGCCCACACCTTAAAATCTCATTGCCACCACCAATTTTTGAGTCAGTAGTACCGGGTAGTAAAATTAAGGGCCTATACAAATTGAAAATATTTTCTAAATATTTAGAAATGTATGTTATAAATTAGTATTGGGGGATCAATTTACTAGAACATTCTATTACATTCTCTTTAATGAGCACATTATTTGTGGAATATGAGCAATATTTGTGTTATTTATTTTTAATAAAACAGGTATTGCTGTCTCTAAGCTAGACTTGATAGCTTGTCTGAAGCAAGGGAAAGAGCCTTGGAATATGAAGAGACATGAGATGGTAACTAAACCCCCAGGTATGTGAGAGTGAATACAACAAACACCACAGATGAGAGTTCCAGAGGTCAAGGAGAAAGCCAGTTCTCAAAATGTGACCTGAGAAGATGTGCTCCAAAGGAAGTAGTTTTTGAGAAGACTGAGATTTCTTAAATTTTACTATCACGTAGAGGCATCTTCTGTCTTATGCTTTGAAGTTCTCTAAGGATTCTATTTTCGTTTTGGTGATCTCTCTTCAAGTTTACAATGAGAGCCAAAGTCGTGTTCATGGCATATAAGGGACTCCACAATCTGACTGCTTTTCCATTGTTATTGGGGACACACAAATATCTGTATAATTTTGAGAAACTATGTTAAAAGAACCTGGCTCTTTTACCTCACACTTGCTCTATCTTTTACCGTGTGATATGTCCAGTTCTTCTTCACCTTCCACTATGATCAAAAGCTTCCTGAGACCCTCACCAGAAACAGATACAGGCACGTACTTCTTTTTTTTTTTTTTTTTTTTGAGACGGGGTCTCGCTCTGTCGCCCAGGCTGGAGTGCAGTGGTGTGATCTCGGCTCACTGCAAGCTCCTCCTCCCGGGTTCCCGCCATTCTCCTGCCTCAGCCTCCCGAGGAGCTGGGACTACAGGCGCCGCCCCCTCGCCCAGTTAGTTTTTTGTATTTTTAGTAGAGACGGGGTTTCACTATGTTAGCCAGGATGGTCTCGATCTCCTGACCTCGTGATCCACCCGCCTTGGTCTCCCAAAGTGCTGGGATTACAGGCGTGAGCCACCACGCCCGGCCCCAGATACAGGCACGTACTTCTTGTACAGTCTGCTGAACTGTGAGCCAAATAAACCTTTTTTCTTTATAAATTATCTACTCTCAGATATTTCTCTGTATGCAAAATATTATAATCTATAATGTTATCTACATTTTGTTTTCTTAATCTTTTACATGAATTTTCTATTTATTATTTATTATTGATAATGGGGTCTCAGTGTCTGCAGCTATTATGTTGCTATGTATTTCTTGCTTCACTTTTGTCAATATTTATATATTTTGGAGCCCTTTGTTATACCTACCTGTATATATAAATATAATAGTTATAGATCCCTGGTAAATTGACCCATTTTACTATTATATAATAACATTCTTTGTCTCATACTAGTACTTGACTTAAAGCATATTGTATCTAATATAGTTATGACTACCTCACCCAATTGTGGCTATTTGCATGAAATACAGATTTTTTTCCATTCTGTTACTTACACACTATTTGACTCAGTACTAAAATTGGTCTCTTGTAGGAACATATCATATGCTTTTTTTCTTAAGCCACTCAGGCATCTTCTTTCTTTTTCTTTTAATTAATTAATGAATCAATGAAATAGGGTCTCACTCGGTCAACCAGGCTGGTTTGCAATGGTGTGATAATGGCCGTGAGCTGCAGCCTCAGTCTCTCAAACTCAGATAATCCTCTAGTTTCAACCTTTTAAGTAGCTCGGTTACAGGCATATGCCATTAAACCCAACTAGTTGTTGTTGTTGTTCCCCCTGCCCCTTTTTTTTTTCTGTGTTAGAAACAGGGTTTTGCCTTGTTGCCCAGGCTGGTCTCAAACTCCTGAAATCAGGTAATCAGCCCACCTTGGCCTCCCAAAGTCCTGGAATTACATTTCTTTTTATTAAGTAGTTTAATAAATTTATATTTAAAATGATTTCTTAAAGAAATAAAGTTACGCTGGGCACGGTGACTCATGCCTGTAATCCCAGCACTTTGGGAGACCAAAGTGGGCAGATCACAAGGTCAGGAGTTCAAGACTAGCCTGGCCAACATAGTGATACCCAATCTCTACTAAAAATACAAAAATTAGCCAGGCATGGTGGCGTGCTACTCAGGAGGCTGAGGCAGGAGAATCAGTTGAACCCGGAGGCGCAGGTTGTGGTGTGCTGAGATCATGCCCCTGCTTACCAGCCTGGGCAACAGAGTGAGACTCCATTTCAAAAAAAAAAAAAAAAAAAGAAAGAAAATTACATACCAGTTTCATTGTTATGTTTTATATGGTTTTTTTAAAACCTGTTTTTTCTCATTTCTTGTTTAACTATTTTTTGTTTAATTCTGTAGTGGTACACTTTGCTTATTTTATTTTGTTTTGCATAGTTTCTATAAAGTTTTTGTAGTTATCTTGAAAAATGGACATTATGTAAAATATCTTAAGATTAAATCAATATGTTTTAATTTCATAACTTCAGTTGAACAAAAAACTATATATTTTCTAGTTTGCTATTAATATTATAAATTTTTATAATTTAAATAAATTATAAATTATTTCATATTGTGTATTCAGATTTATGCAGATTTCTATTTTGTTTTTATATTCTATAGAATTTTAAGGGTTTTATGTACTATTATTTTAGTAAGAAATTTTATATGTAGCTGTATATTTACCTTTAACAGAAAACTATATATTTATATGTTTTCTGATGCTATCTATCATTTTATTTTCAACGTAAAAGACTCATTTTAGCATTTCTTTTTTTATATGTGTCTGTATATTTACATTTAATAGAAAGCTATATATATATATGGATTTTTGATACTGTCTAGCATCATTTTATTTTCAATATAAAATACTCATTTTAGCATTTCTTTTTTTCTATATATGTCTGTACAATTACATTTAATAGAAAGCTATATATTTATATATGCTTTTTTGATGCTATCTAGCATCATTTTATTTTTCAACATAAAAGACTCATTTTAGCATTTCTCTTGTTATATATGCAGAGTCTCACTATGTTTTTAGGCTGATCTTGAACTCCTGGTCTCAAGTTATCTGACTGCCTTGGCCTTCTAAATGTGAAGGATTATAGACATGAACCACTGTGCCTGTCCACAATGTAGCATTTTTTTTTTTTTTAAACTGTGCTAGTAGCGATTGATAAACACCCTTAGCGTTCATTTTGGAAAGTCTTTGTTTTTTATTGTTTTTAAAATAAAATAATTTCTGATCAAGTATTATGGATTAAGAATATTTTTTCAGCCGGGCGCGGTGGCTCATGCCTATAATCCCAGCACTTTGGGAGGCCAAGGTGGGTGGATTAGCTGAGGCCTGGAGTTTGAGACCAGCCTGACCAACATGGAGAAGCCTCATCTCTACTAAAACTACAAAAGTAGCCAGGCATGGTGGTACATGCCTGTAATCCCAGCTACTCAGGAGGCTGATGCAGGAGAATCACTTGAACCTGGGAGGTGGAGGTTGTGGTTAGCCGAGATCCCACCATTGCACTCCAGCCTGGGCAACTCTGTCAAAAAAAAAAAAAGCATATTTTTTTTCTTTTATTACATCAAAATTTGGAAAGCTGTTTTTTTTTCCTCTTTAAGTAACCTGTGTACTACTTTATTTATTTTTCATAAGTTACTGGAGTACAAGTGGGGTTTAGTTACATGAGTAAGTTCTTTAGTGGTGATTTGTGGGAGTTTTGTGCACCCATCACCCGAGCTGTATACACTGCATCCTATTTGTAGTCTTTTATCCCTCGTTTCCCTCCCACTCTTCCCCGCATGTCCCCAAAGTCCACTGTATCATTCTTACGCCTTTGCATCCTCATAGCTTAGTTCTCACATATCAGTGAGAATATAAGATGTTTGGTTTTCCATTTCTGAGTTACTTCACTTAGAATGATAGTCTCCAGTCTCATCCATGTTTCTGTGAATGCCATTAATTTATTCCATTTTATGGCTGAGTAGTGTTCCATCATCTATCTATCTATCTATCTATCTGTCTGTCTATCTATGTATCTATCTATCTATCTATATATGTGGTATCACAGTTTCTTTATCTACTCATTGATTAATGGGCAGTGGGCATTTGGGTTGGTTACATGATTTTGCTATTGTGAATTGTGCTGCTATAAACATGTGTGCAAGTATCTTTTTCATATAATGACTTATTTTCCTCTAGGTAGATACCCAGTAGTGGGACTTCTGGGTCAAATGGTAGTATGACTTTTAGTTCTTTAGGAATCTCCACACTGTTTTCCATAGTGGTTGTACTAATTTACATTCCCACCAGCAGTGTATAAGTGTTCCCTGATCACCACATCCACACCAACATCTGGTTTTTGAATTTTTTTTTATTATGGCCATTCTTGCAGGAGTAAGGTGGTATCATATTGTGGTTTTGATTTGCATTTCCCTGATCATTAGTGATGTTGAGCATTTTTTCATCTGTGGGTTGTCTCTTCACTCTGCTGTTTTTTTTTGTTTTGTTTTTTTTTTTTTTTTGGAGACGGAGTCTCGCTCTGTCGCCCAGGCTGGAGTGCAGTGGCCGGATCTCAGCTCACTGCAAGCTCCGCCTCCCGGGTTTACGCCTTTCTCCTGCCTCAGCCTCCTGAGTAGCTGGGACTACAGGCGCCCGCCACCTTGCCCGGCTACTTTTTTGTGTTTTTTAGTAGAGATGGGGTTTCACCGTGTTAGCCAGGATGGTCTCGATCTCCTGACCTCGTGATCCGCCCGTCTGGGCCTCCCAAAGTACTGGGATTACAGGCTTGAGCCACTGCGCCCAGCCTACTCTGCTGTTTCTTTTGCCTTGCAAAAGCTCTTTAGTGTAATTAAGTCCCCATTTTGACACTATTCCACAAGATAGAGAACCCTCCCTAATTTATCTTTGTTTTAATTGCATTTGCTTTTGGGTTCTTGATTATGAAATCCTTGTCTAAGCCAATATCTGAAAGGGTTTTTCCAATGTTATCTTCTAGAATTTTTATAGTTTCAGGTCTTAGATTTATGTCCTTAATCCATCTTGAGTTGATTTTTGTATAAAGTAAAAATGAGGATCTAGTTTTATTCTCCTACATGTGGCTAGCCAATTATCCCAGCACCATTTGTTGAAAAGAGTATCCTTGGCTGGGCGCGGTGGCGCATGCCTGTAATCCCAACACTTTGGGAGGCTAAGGTGGGTGGATCATGAGGTCAGGAGTTCAAGACCAGCCTGATCAAGGTGGTGAAACCCCATCTCTGCTAAAAATGCAAAAATTAACCAGGTGCAGTGGCGGATGCCTGAAATCCTAGCTACTCGGGAGGCTGAGGGAGGAGAATTGCTGGAATCTGGGAGACAGGTTGTGGTGAGCTGAGATTGTGCCACTGCACTGTAGCTTGGGCAACAGAGCAAAACTCCGTGTAAGAAAAAAAGAAAAGAGTATCCTTTACCCACTTTATGTTTTTGTTTGCTTTGTCAAAGTTCAGTTGGCTGTGAGTATTTGGGTTTATTTCTGGGTTCTGTATTATTTTCCATTGGTTTATGTGCCTATTTTTATATCAGTACCATGCTATTTTCATGACTGGGTTTATAGTATAGCTTGAAGTCAGGTAATGTGATTCGTTCAGATTTGTTCTTTTTGCTTAGTCTTGCTTTGGCTATACAGTCCTTTTTTTTTGTTCCACATGAATTTTAGAATCATTTTTTTCTAATTCTGTGAAGAATGATGATGGTATTTTGATGGAAATTGCGTTGAATTTGTAGATTGCTTTTGGCAGTGTGGTCATTTTCACAATATTGATTCTATCCATCCATGGGCATGGGCTGTGTTTCCATTTGTTTGTGTCATCTGTGATTTGTTTTAGCAGTGTTTTGTAGTTTTCCTTGTAGAGGTCTTTTACCTGCTTGGTTAGGTGTATTCCTAAGTTTTTGGGTTTTTTTTTTTTTCCATAGCTATTGTAAAAGGGGTTGAGTTCTTGATTTGACTCTCTGCTTGGTCGCTGTTGGTGTATAGAAGAGCTACTGATTTGTATATATTAATTTTGTATCTGAAAACTTTGCTGAATTATCACTTCTAGGAGCTTTCTTGAAAAGTCTAGGGTTTTCAGAGTAAACAGTCATATCATCAGCAAACAGTGACAGCTTTACTTCCTCTTTACCAATTTTGATGCCCTTTATGTCTTTCTCTTTTCTGCGTGCTCTGGCTAAGACTTCGAGTACTCTGTTGAAGAAGCGTGTCGAGAATGGATATCCTTGTCTTGTTCCAGTTCTCAGAGGGAATGCTTTCAAATTCTCCTCATTCAGTATTATGTTGGCTCTGGGTTTGTCATAGATGCCTTTTATTTATTTATTTATTTTTTGAGATGGAGTCTGCCTCTGTCCCCCAGGCTGCAGTGCAGTGGCCGGATCTCAGCTCACTGCAAGCTCCACCTCCCGGGTTTATGGCATTCTCCTGCCTCAGCCTCCCGAGTAGCTGGGACTACAGGCGCCACCACCACGCCTAGCTACTTTTTTTTTTTGTATTTTTAGTAGAGACGGAGTTTCACCGTGTTGGCCAGGATGGTCTCGATCTCCTGACCTCGTGATCCACCCGTCTCGGCCTCCCAAAGTGCTGGGATTACAGGCGTGAGCCACCACGCCCGGCCCGATGGCTTTTATTACATTGATGTATGTCCCTTGTATGTCAGTTTTGTTAAGAGTTTTAATCATAAAGGGATTTTGTTGAATGCTTTTTCTGCATCTATTGAGATGATCATGTGATTTTTGTTTTTATTTCTTTCTATGTGGTATGTCACATTTATTGACTTGCATTTGTTAAACCATCCCTGCACCACTGGTATTAAACCCATTTGATCATGGATTCTCTTTTTGATATGTTGGATTCAGTTAGCTAGTGTTTTGTTAAGGCTTTTAAAAAGCATCTGTTTTCATCAGGGACATTAGTCTGTGGTTTTCTTTTTTGGTTAATGCCCTTTTCTGGTTTTAGGGTGATGCTGGCTTCACAGAATGAATTAGGAAGGGCTCCCTCTTCCTCTATCTTGGGGAATAGTGTCAATAGCATTGGTGGTACCAATTCTTCTTTGTTTTTCTTTTTTTTTTTTCTTTTTTGAGACAGAGTCTTGTTCTGTCACCCAGGCTGGAGTGCAGTGGCGCGATCTCGACGCACTGCAAGCTCCGCCTCCCGGGTTCTCGCCATTCTCCTGCCTCAGCCTCCCGAGTAGCTGGGACTACAGGCGCCCACCACCACGCCCAGCCAATTTTTTGTATTTTTAGTAGAGACGGGATTTCACTGTGTTAGCCAGGATGGTCTCGATCTCCTGACCTCATGATCTGCCCGCCTTGGCCTCCCAAAGTGCTGGGATGACAAGCCTGAGCCACCGGGCCCGGCCTTTCCAATTCTTCTTTGAATGTCTGGTAGAATTCTACTAAATTCTGCCTGGTCCTACACTTTTTTTGTTGGTAATTTTTAAATTACCTTTTCAATCTCGCTGTTTGTTATTGGTCTGATCAGGGTATGTAATTCTTCCTGATTTAAGCTGGTTGGGTTGCATTTTTCCAGAAATTTACCCATTTCTTTTAGGTTTTCTAGTTAGTGTACTTAAAGTTGTTCATAGCAGGCTTGAATGACCTTTTATATTTCCGTGGTGTCAGATGTAATATCTCCTGTTTCCTGTCTTATCGAGGTTATTTGGATTTTCTTTTTTTCTTGGTTAATCTTGCTAATGGTCTGTCAATTGTATTTATCTTTTTAAAGAGCCAGGTTTTTCTTTTGGTTTTTGTCTGTTTATTTCAATTTCATTTCATTCGGCTCTGATTTTATTTTTTTTCTTCTTCTGGGTTTGGGTTTGGTTTGTCCTTGTTTCTCTAGTTCTTTGAAGTGTGAACTTAGTGTGTCAGTTTGTGCTCTTTCAGATGTTTTGATGTAGGCGTTTAGGGCTATGAACTTTCCTCTTAGCATTGCCTTTGCTGTATCCTAGAGGTTTTGATAGGTTGTGTCACTTGTGTTGTTGAGTTTGAAGAATTTTTTAAATTTCCATTTTGATTTCATATTTGACCCCATGATTATTCAGGAGCAGGTTTTTAAATTTACATGTATTTGCATGGTTTTGAAGATTCCTTTTGGAGTTGAATTCCACTTTTATTCCACTGTGGTCCGAGAGAGTGCTTGATATAATTTCAATTCTCTTAAATTTCTTGTTCATTTTGGGGCCTATCATATGGTCTATTTGGAGAAAGTTTTGTGTGCTGTTGAATAGAGTGTATATTCTGCAGTTGTTGGATGGAATGTTCTGTATATATTTGTTAAGTCCATTTGATCCAAGGTATAGTATAAATCCATTGTTTATTTGTTGACTTTCAGTCTTGACGACCTGTGTGGTGCTGTTAGTGGAGTATTGAAGTCCTCACTATTATTTTGTTGGTGTCTATCTCATTTATTAGGTCTACTAGTAATTGTTTTATAAATTTGGGAGCTCCAGTGTTAGGTGCATATATGTTTAGGACTGTGATATATTCCTGTTGGACAAGGCCTTTTACCATTGTATAATGTCCCTCTTTGTCTTTTTTAACTGCGGTTGCTTTAAAGTTTATTTTGTCTTACATAAGAATAACCCTTATGAACCTCTTGTTTAGTGTGATATTGTGGGGTTCTCTGGCTTAGGTGAATAGCAAGCCATTTTCATGAATTACCTCACGCCATTAGGGGAAGAGGTATCCTCATTTTTTTCAATTTTTTATAGTGGTCTGTGTTCCTGTTTCTCTCATTCAGTTGAAAATTTTAAAATTAATTTATTAATCTTCATTGTTTTATGGTTGCTTTGTAAAAATTTTATACTTTTTTTGATTGGGCCGTGTTGTCCTCATATTCTATATACATTGTAATCGTTGATTAAAATTTGTACATCAAAAAATCTACCTGTTGCAATCTTCATAATGTAGCCTTGTCCTGGAATAGTCTGAAGCCAGTTGTCTTGGCCAGAGATTCTGGGAGTCTGTCAAACATGTTCTTAGAATGCATCTTGTCTGAAATTGTGTGTGTGTGTTATTTTTTTGTTTGTTTTGATAAAAAAACGTTATTCATGTTTCTTCTCAGTAGTAATCACTTGCTACATCTATTTTTTTGTGTGTGGTACTATATTCTTTGCTGCTATAACATCTAACTTTGGTCTCAGCAGACTCAAGCTGTCATTTTAAAGTATGCCACCATTTCTTTCAGCACTTTATGTCATGAGAGACAAAAACCAGTGTCTAGAAAGGCCCCTAGAAGCCAGAAATAAATATGTATGTGCCAGTGTTTTATTTGTCTTTAAAGAGTAAACCAGGAGTTGGTAATTTACTTTTTTTTTTTTTCTTTTTTTGAGACAGAGTCTCACTCTGTCACACAGGCTGGAGTGCACTAGCATAATCTCATCTCACTCCGATCTCTACCTCCCAAGTTCAAGTGATTGCCTCAGCCTCCTGAGTAGCTGGGACTACAGACATGTGCCACCACAGCTGGCTAATTTTTGAATTTTTAGTAGAGATGAAGTTTTTCCATTTTGGCCAGGCTGGTCTTGAACTCTTGATCTCAGGTAATCCACTTACCTCGGCCTCCAAAAGTGCTGGAATTACAGGTGTGAGCTGCCATTCCCAGCCATCAGTTTACTTCTAAAGTCCCTGTGTTGTTTTGGGGAGCAGGAAGAGCTGCATTGGGAAACTGTAAGACTTCTCTTTCCTTCTGTGTGGCTCTTTGCACTGTACTTACTTGGGTACTCCATATACTTAACTCATTTATAACTTTTCCACAAATGTATTTTGGTTAGTGTGTTTTTGTTACATTTATATGTCTATGAAGAAATTAGGGCCTGTCCTATTTTACTGTGCCATCTTGCTTTTGTGGTTTTTATAATTTTATAGGTTAGATTTGTAAAGTATATTTGAGTCTAGCAAGTGGAATAATTTGTTACTTTTATTTCCTCCAGTTATGCGTTCTCATTTTACACAAGACCTTTGGCCAGATCAGAGCATGAAAGATTGTTTCCAAGAAGTAATACTGAGAACATATACAAGATGTGGACATAAGAATTTACAATTAAGAAAAGATTGTAAAACTGCCAATGAGTGTAAGATGCACGAAGAAGGTTATAATAAACTTAACCATTGTAGGACAACTACCCAGAGAAAAATATTTCAGTGTAACAAATACATGAAAGTCGTTCATAAATATTCAAACTCACATAGAAATAAGGTTAGACACACTAAAAAGAAAACTTTCAAATGTATAAAATGTAGCAAATCATTTCTCATGCTTTCACACTTAATTCAACATAAGAGAATTCATACTAGAGAGAATATCTACAAATGTGAAGAACGTGGCAAAGCCTTTAAATGGTTCTCAACCTTTATTAAACATAAGATAATTCATACTGCAGACAGACCCTACAAATGTAAGAAATGTGGCAAAGCCTTTAACTTCTCTTCAGCATTCACTAAACATAAGATAATTCATACTGGAGAGACATACTTCAGATGTGAAGAATGTGGCAAACCTTTTAACCAGTCCTCAAATCTTACTGACCATAAGAGAATTCATACTGGAGAGAAAACCTACAAATGTGAAGAATGTAGCAGAGCTTTTAAGGGGTCCTCAAATTTTAATGAATGTAAGATAATTCATACTGCAGAGAAACCCTACAAATGTGAAGATTGTGGCAAAACTTTTAACCATTTCTCAGCCCTTAGAAAACATGAGAAAATTCATACTGGAGAGAAACCCTACAAATGTGAAGAATGTGGTAAAG
>NW_020257558.1:0-6166 GCF_003255815.1 Theropithecus gelada
TGAATTGATCCCTTTACCATTATGTAATGGCCTTCTTTGTCTCTTTTCATCTTTGATGGTTTAAAGTCTGTTTTATCAGAGACTAGTATTGTAACCCCTGCTTTTTTTGGTTCTCCATTTGCTTGGTAGATCTTCCTCCATCCCTTTATTTTGAGCCTATGTATGTCTCTGCATGTGCGATGGGTCTCCTGAATACAGCAGACTGATGGGTCTTGACTCTTTATCCAGTTTGCCAGTCTGTGTCTTTTAATTGGAGCATTTAGTCCATTCACATTTAAGGTTAATATTGTTATGTGTGAACTTGATCCTGCCATTATGATATTAACTGGTTATTTTTCTCGTTAGTTGATGCAGTTTCTTCCTAGCCTCGATGGTGTTTACATTTTGGCATGTTTTTGCAATGGCTGGTACCAGTTATTCCTTTCCATGTTTAGTGCTTCCTTCAGGGTCTCTTGTAAGGCAGGCCTAGTGGTGACAAAATCTCTCAGCATTTGCTTATCTGTAAAGGATTTTATTTCTCCTTCACTTATGAAACTTATTTTGGCTGGATATGAAATTCTGGGTTTAAAATTCTTTTCTTTAAGAATGTTGAATATTGTCCCCCACTGTCTTCTGGCTTGTAGAGTTTCTGCCAAGAGATCTGTTGTTAGTCTGATGGGCTTCCCTTTGTGGGTAACCCGACCTTTCTCTCTGGCTGTCCTTAAGATTTTTCCTTCATTTCAACTTTGGTGAATCTGGCAATTATGTGTCTTGGAGTTGCTCTTCTCGAGGAATATCTTTGTGGTGTTCTCTGTATTTCCTGAATTTGAATGTTGACCTGCCCTACTAGGTTGGGGAAGTTCTCCTGGATGATATCCTGAATAGTGTTTTCCAACTTTGTTCCATTTTCCCCCTCACTCTTAGGCACCCCAATCAGATGTAGATTTGGTCTTTTTACATAATCCCATACTTCTTGCAGGCTTTGTTCATTTCTTTTTCTTCTTTTTCCTTTAGATTTCTCTTCTCGCTTCATTTCATTCATTTGATCCTCAATCGCTGATACTCTTTCTTCCAATTGATCGAATCGGTTACTGAAGCTTGTGCATTTGTCACATATTTCTCGTGTCATGGTTTTCATCTCTGTCAGTTCATTTATGGCCTTCTCTGCATTAATTATTCTAGTTATCAATTCTTCCACTCTTTTTTCAAGATTTTTAGTTTCTTTGCACTGGGTACGTAATTCCTCCTTTAGCTCTGAGAAGTTTGATGGACTGAAGCCTTCTTCTCTCATCTCGTCAAAGTCATTCTCTGTCCAGCTTTGAACCGTTGCTCGCGATGAGCTGCGTTCCTTTGCCGGGGGAGATGCGCTCTTATTTTTTGAATTTCCAGCTTTTCTGCCCTGCTTTTTCCCCATCTTTGTGGTTTTATCTGCCTCTGGTCTTTGATGATGGTGATGTACTGATGGGGTTTTGGTGTGGGTGTCCTTCCTGTTTGTTAGTTTTCCTTCTAACAGTCAGGACCCTCAGCTGTAGGTCTGTTGGAGACTGATTGAGGTCCACTCCAGACCCTGTTTGCCTGGGTATCAGCAGCAGAGGCTGCAGAAGATAGAATATTGCTAAACAGCGAGTGTACCTGTCTGATTCTTGCTTTGGAAGCTTCCTCTCAGGAGTGTACTCCACCGTGTGAGGTGTGGGGTGTTGGTCTGCCCCTAGTGGGGGATGTCTCCCAGTTAGGCTACTCAGGGGTCAGGAACCCACTTGAGCAGGCAGTCTGTCTGTTCTCAGATCTCAACCTCCGTGTTGGGAGATCCACTGCTGTGTTCAAAGCTGTCACACAGAGTCGTTTGCATCTGCAGAGGTTTCTGCTGCTTTTTGTTGTTGTTGTTGTTGTTGTTGTTTAGCTGTGCCCTGTCCGCAGAGGTGGAGTCTACAGAGACAGGCAGGCCTCCTTGATCTGCTGTGAGCTCCACCCAGTTCGAGCTTCCCAAGCCTCAGCAATGGCGGGCGCCCCTCCCCCAGCCTCCCTGCTGCCTTGCCGTTAGATTGCAGACTGCTGTTTTAGCAATGAGGGAGGCTCCGTGGGCGTGGGACCCTCCTGGCCAGGTGTGGGATATAATCTCCTGGTGTGGGCCCGTTTGCTAAGACCCTTGAAAAAGCGCAGTATTGGGGTGAGAGTTACCCGATTTTCCAGGTGTTGTGTGTCTCAGTTCCCCTGGCTAGGAAAAGGGATTCCCTTCTCCCTTGGGCTTCCCAGGTGAGGCGATGCCTCGCCCTGCTTCAGCTCTCGCTGGTCGGGCTGCAGCAGCTGACCAGCACCAATTATCCGGCACTCCCTAGTGAGATGAACCCAGTACCTCAGTTGAAAATGCAGAAATCACCTGTCTTCTGTGTCGCTGGCACTGGGAGCTGGAGACTGGAGCTGTTCCTATTCAGCCATCTTGCTCCGCCCCCCAATGGAGAGTCACTGTTTTAAAGACCAGTGGTCAATTTTCCCTTCATAGGCTGCCAAACCCCCGACACTTAAGATACAACAAATAATGTTTTCCCTGTCTTGAGGAAAAGATGATGATTTGTGGATGTTAATCATAATTCAAGAGTAAGTCTTACCTCGATTTTGTGTACCTTTCTAAGAAAGTTTAATCTCACATTATAACAATACACTAGGGATGTGTAGATCCAAAGTAACGTTGTTCCGAAATTTGTGCTAGGTTTCTGTTTATTGTTTTTAGGAAAGGACAAAGAAAGACCTATCTAATAAACCTGTCTCAAATGAGATAATGAAGTCATGATAGGAAATCATCACTGTTGAACATTTCAGCACAAAATGCAATTACAAGGGAGTTAGAATGCCATCCTCCTTTAAAGAAGATATCTTATTGCAGGCAAAAACCTCTCAGTTTGCCCTCAAAAAGTTAGGGTATGTAGTTCTACTTGAATATAAAAAAAGTTATGTCACATGCAGAGGACTGAAACCACCCAAGAGCTGGAGTGCAGCCAGTGTGGCAGGAGAACAGCAGGAAAAGCCCTGACTGATCTCTGTGTCTTTAATTAGGCAAGAAAAAGGCCTAGCTACAGGTCATTACCTATAGTTTTTGCAAATGTCATAAATAATCAGACTTAGCAGTTACCATAATATTGAACTCAAAAAAAAATTCTAGTTTCAAAAAATCATTTTCAATGTAGACACAAAGATTGGATTAATATCCTCTATGTGAAAGAGAAAACTTCTAACTTTTTGTCATTGTGTATTTCTTTAATTCAAAATGTTATTTCAAAGAAAGTATCAAGTTGAGTTCTCTACAAAAATTCTTTCTTTTGGTTTCTCTAAGTCCCAGTACATAACTTTGTTAACAAGGCATTTTAGATGTTATTATTATCCTCTTTAGTATTTGAGATTGGGTGGGAAGAGGATGCAAGATAAGTACATAAGAAACCTCTTGGTCTAAGGACATCCCTGTAAGTGAGCTTAAAGCTATTCTAAAATGAACAAGAATAAAAAAAAAATCTCACAACTTTAACACTTTATGGGATGAACTTCATTTCTAGGAATTTGGCATGTGCAATTTTAGAAGGAATCCCAGACAGGAGTGGGTTGGAAAGTGTTGAGTAATGAAGTGTTAGGTAAAGGCACACCCAGAAGTTAATTGCTGTATTCCTTTTTTCTTTTTTCTTTTTTTTTTTTGAGACAGAGTCTCGCCCTATCACCCAGGCTGGAGCGCAATGGCATGATCTTGACTTGCTGCAATCCCCACCTCCCGGGTTCAAGTAATTCTACTGCCTCAGCCTTCCCAGTAGCTGGGATTACAGATGCCTGCTACCACGCCCAACTAATTTATTTTTCATATTTTTAGTAGAGATGGGTTTTCACCATGTTGGCCAGGCTGGCCTCGAACTCCTGACCTCAGGCAATCCACCTGCCTTGGCCTCCCTAAGTGTTGGAATTACAGGTGTGAGCCACCATGCCTGGCCCTGTATTTCTATTTCAAGCATTGCCATTTGTCTACAATTAGTATAAACCTATTTAAATAATTTACTCTTCTTTTGACAGTGCAATGGCTGATGGCACTCCTGTTTTTGTTTATTTTCTCTATTATTTTCAGTATTTTTACCAGATGATATTTCATATCAGGTTACTGGAAAGCAGCAAACATATTTGTTGTCACATCAGAGATATATTATTTTAACATTTTAGAAATTACCTTTTTATGCAGCAAATTTTAGTTACTCCCCCCAAACTCTGAAATAAGATGTTTGGTCAGTTAATGAAAATTGAGCTCTGATACATAGTTTCATACTATATGAGAGTTCTTTGGAAAATACATTTCTAAATATCTTTAAATTGCTATTTTCTCTTCTCCATCTTCTCTCCCACTTGGTGCATTATCTAAATTGTCTTTCCCTGACTTTCCTATTCTTAGAGGAATTATGTAAAACTGATAAGCAAATATTTGAATTCCTGTGAGGTAGGGCACAATATTTTGGTGGCTGATCTGCTCACAGCCCCTTTCTGTACGAATAGATCAGAAGCAACCCTTAAGTACGGGGAGCCCTACTGAGGTTTCCAGAATGTCAATACCATGACCACAGCTGATTGAACCCAAAGTTTGTCAAGAAAAAATAAAAATATAAGCTTGTTTTAATTAAATTAATGTACATGCTATTTTGATTTTGATTACTTCTCAAAACAGCCATGACTAGTCTGTTAAAAAATGAATAGTCAGTTTCTAAGGATGCTACAAAAAATATTTAGCTTTGAATATTTTTAAGTAAAAAATAAAAATAGCATTTATTACTCAATTTCCAGTATTTTTATAAAACCACAATTTCTGATACTTTTATAAAACCATTGGGGAAAAATATAAAATCATCTTAGTACTCTGAATTAACAGTGTACACTTTTCAGAATTACAGCTTTCTGAGTTGTGAATAACAGCTTCTTTTAAGGTTACATTAATTTAAAGGGAATCAAATAATATTAAAAGCAATTTTTGACCATGATTAAAATTATGATTTAAAATTACTTATTTGAAATGAAATCTAACAAAAAGTGAAAAAAATCTAATAAAAAGAGATGACATGGTAAAAATTTAAGGTGACATGCAGAAATAAATCAGCATGAGGCAATTTAGTTGGTCAGGCCTATGCCTTAGATTTTTGGATATGGACTGATTCAAAAGAAATATACAACACCCCTTGGCACCAAATTCCTCAAATATATTGTTGAGAATAATAGCTTTCCACTAATTTCCCTCTAATATGGCTCCTAGTTTTTGTACTTTACTATAAACATCTTTCCTGAGGCCATCAGTGACTTCTTTCTTGCCAAATTTAGAGGCCTTTTTCCCAGTCTGCCTATTGCTCAGTCTTTCCATTATATTTTAGATGGGTTATCTCATTTTTCTCCCATTTTACTTCTAGTATTCTAAATATTCCAAAGATAATATGTGTTATTTGTAGTGAAATAGAATACGCAGATTTGATTATTTATAATACTCCGGGCTAACATGTTAGTAGACTCCTTCCTGGCTTTTAAGTACATTTTATATGTTGTATACATGTATTCTGAATTAAGTCAACTGAAGACAGAGACAGGAATCCTTATTACATTAATACTCAGATTTCACTGGGTTTTGCTCCATGTGCTTGCAGAGGACATTAGCCACTTCTGCAATGTTCCCCCAAGTATTTCTGGGGGTCCCTGGAGGTGTATCTTGTATACAAGTCTTATCTTAAAGGTACTGTTACTGCTCTAATTATCTGCCTCCACCAGTCATCATGGACACTGCTGAACACCAACACTAGGTCTCTAGAGTCCTTTAATTGTAAAAGCACGGTTGATCTCTCAAAGTAAAAAGGTGGGGGAAAGATATACCAGGAAAATCAAAAGAATGTCAGGCCGGGCGCGGTGGCTCAAGCCTGTAATCCCAGCACTTTGGGAGGCCGAGACGGGTGGATCACGAGGTCAGGAGATCGAGACCATCCTGGCTAACATGGTGAAACCCCGTCTCTACTAAAAAATAACAAAAAACTAGCCGGGCGATGTGGCGGATGCCTGTAGTCCCAGCTACTCGGGAGGCTGAGGCAGGAGAATGGCGTGAACCCGGAAGGCGGAGCTTGCAGTGAGCTGAGATCCGGCCACTGCACTCCAGCCTGGGCGACAGAGCAAGACTCCGTCTCAAAAAAAAAAA
>NW_020257558.1:6258-10300 GCF_003255815.1 Theropithecus gelada
AAAAAAAAAAAAAAAAAAAAAAAAAGAATGTCATGTTAGTTATATTTATATCAGGTAAAAGTGACCAACCAGAAAGCATTACTGGAGATAAAGAGATTATTACATAATAATAACAAAGTTTATTTCACCAGCATTTAAACCCTGTTCCCTTCTATCACATTTCAATTCCAAGATGTACATTTTTTTTCACATTTTAATATGTCTGAAGTCAGAAGGCATCTTACAGTCAGGCAAGCAGCAAAAGTAATATGATTATAATTGCTTGAACATTTACATCAAAACTTGTAGAATGGGTGTTATTTAGAGGCATGGAAGAAAATTCTGGAGAAAATAGTGGTGCACGCTTAATAAAGGCTGAACAGCAGTTGATTATACAGAAGGCAGTACTGTATGAAGAAGGGTGGACATGGATGACTTTTAGTCAAAAAGTGACTCAAGTAAGTCAAACTGAATTCGAGGAAGGTTGAAGAATAATTTAGCCAACTTATTTTTCCCTAGTTTGATTGAGAAATAATTTACATACAATAAAATTTACCTATTTTAAGTGTATAGTTTAGTAAGCTTTGGCATTTATATATAGTCATGTATCCATGACCACAATCAATATATAGAACATGACCAGAAGTTCCTCGTGGCCCCTTGCAGTCAGCACCTTCCTCCCATTCCCAATTCTAGGCAAACATCTATCTAGTTTCAGTCAGTATAGTTTTACCTTTTCCACAATTTAATATTAGTGAAATAATTCAGTATATGTGCTTTTGTGTTTGACACAAGCTTACATTTGTTTGGGTAATTACTCAGATTGCTGTGTTGTACTGTAAGTATATGTCTTACTTTATGAGACTCTGTCAAATTACTTTCTATATGGTATGACATATGGATCAAGATTAACTTTTTTAAAATATGGATTTACAATTATCCCAGCAGTATTTGTTAAAAAATTATCCTTTCTGTATTTCATTTTATTAAAATTTGTGGGTCTACATCCTTTTCCATTGTTTTATGTGTCTGCATTTTTTATCAGCACTAAACCATCTTAATTACCGTAGTCTTGAAATCAGTTATTGTTAATTCTTCAACATTGCTATTCTTATTCTTTCTCAAAACTGTTTCAGCTAGTCATTTTATTGTCTTTCCATCTAATTTTGGAATCAGCTGATAAATTTCTACAAAAGTTTTCTGGGATGTTGATTGGAGAGGACTGACATCTTAACAATGTTGAATCTACCAATCCATGAACACAGTATATCTTTCTGTTTAGTTATCTTTTATAGTTTCTGATGATATTTTGCAGTTTTCAGCATACAAATTTTGTACATGTTTTGATAGATTTATACCTAAACATTTCATATTTTGGTGCTATTATAAATAGTACTGTATGTTAAAATTTGATTTCCAATTGTTCATACTATAATGAACATACTAATTATGAATAATTGGAAATCAAATTTTGTAGTATATAAAACTATAATTAATTTTATAGAATATAATTTGATAGTATAGTATATAGAAGTATAATTAATTTTTGTATATTGACCTTGCATCCTAAAACTTTGCTAAACTCGCCAACCAGTTTCATGAATTTTTTGTAGAATCATTGGTATTTTCTAAGTATGTATCATGTCATCTATGAACAGAAAGTTTTATTTCTTCATTTATAAGATTATCAATTGATTGACCTCGTCATATTAGGTAGAAACTTCAGTTCTTCAGTATAATTATAAATAGTGATGACAGTGGAAATGCCTGTCTTGTTTCTGACAATAAGAGGAAGATACTTGATTTTTAAATCATTAAATAGTGTTAGATGTAGGGTTTTTTGAGATGCCCTTTATTAGGTTGAAGAAGTTCCCTTCTATTCTCAGTTGGATGAGAATCCAATGTTTTAGTCTTCTTTTTCTGATAAACTCCACAAACTAGACATTATTATTACTAGGACCTTTAGATAAATTATTTATTTAGACCTACATGCATGTTTACCATCTTGTTTGCTCACCATTCTTCTGGTGTTTCACAATACGTCACTAGTATTTTTTTTTCTTCCTAAAGCATGTACTTTAGAAGTGCCTTTGGTAGGCATATGTGTGTGCCCAATTTTCTTAGGCTTTATTTATCTAAAGATATCTTTATTTCACTCTCATCTTGCAATACAGTATTGGTGAATGAGTGCGCAGTTCTAAACTGAAATTATTTTCTTTGATCACTTTTAAGACGCAATAAAATCCCCTCATAATAAGATTAGTGAGGATGAATATTTTTAACTTCATAAAAAGAAGAGCGGGATTATTGTGATAATTAAAGAAATGAGTCGCCTGAGCCTGTCTAGCTGATTGACTAGAAGTTCCAGTGGTCTGGCTCTATAATTAAAGTATTTGCTCATCCTGGTTGTGGTTTGGCATCACATGGTGGTGATGGTGACTATCTGCTCCAAAATAAATGTCAAATGGTGCCAATTCTGGATCCTGTCTCACTGGCTAGGACTTCCAGTTCCAGAACAGTCGCAGCAACTGTAGTGATCTCGTATTTAGCTGGGTCCCATTTAGTTGGTCTAATCAAAAGAGATAGGGCTATAAGAATACTGGCAATAAAGGAGTCATCCTCAGGCTCCCTGTTTCCTGAGATAGACTGCTGACTTTTCCCACTGAGCCTTACTATGTCCCCCACCCTATCAATTCAGAAGATAGAAGTTTATCCTACCCAGTTTGAGAATAGAACTAGACAGAAAGCTGCCAATCATTAGTGAGTAATTGGTCATTTATAACCAAGCATGCTTGATCCAAATTTTCATTATAACGGGGCCTAATATCAAATTCTGCTAATTATCTTACTTTCTTTCTGGCTTTCAATGTAGCTATTAAAACACCTACTTTAATCTAATTGCTTCTTTGTAGGTTATTTGTCTTTTTTTCCTCTTGGCTGCTTTAAAGATCTCTTTTTTCTTTGGTGTTTTGGCATATATGACAGCTCCAGGAATATATTTAAAAATTTATCCTCTTTGTGATGCACCGTGCTTCTTGAACTTATATTTGTATTTTTCCTAAATTCTGGAAAATTCTAAGGAATTAACTTTTGTAATATTGCTTCTCAATTTTTCAAGTCTGTCCTTCTTGAAATTCGATTTTTTATATGTCAGATCTTTTCAGTCGAATTTTAGTACTGTTTAACCATTCTCTGTTCATTCTGAATAATTTTTTCAGATACGTTATGGTTTACTAATTATCTGTTTATAATCTGCTATTCGACCTGAGTATTTTCACTGAGTATTTCACTGCTATTCACTGAATATTTTCATTTCAACAAATATATGTTTAATATCTAAAAACTATTTGATTATTTATCACATTTGCCTGGTCATTCCTGATGGTCTCTTGTTGCTTGCTCATTGTTGTGATTCTGTCCCTTATTTCTATTTATTTTAAAATTTATTTATTATTATTATACTTTAAGTTCTAGGGTACATGTGCATAACGTGCAGGTTTGTTACATATGTATACTTGTGCCATGTTGGTGTTCTGCACCCATCAACTCGTCAGCACCCATCAACTCGTCATTTACATCAGGTATAACTCCCAGTGCAATCCCTCCCCCCTCCCCCGTCCCCATGATAGGCCCTGGTGTGTGATGTTCCCCTTCCTGAGTCCAAGTGATCTCATTGTTCAGTTCCCACCTATGAGTGAGAACATGCGGTGTTTGGTTTTCTGTTCTTGTGATAGTTTGCTAAGAATGATGGTTTCCAGCTGCATCCATGTCCCTACAAAGGACACAAACTCATCCTTTTTTATGGCTGCATAGTATTCCATGGTGTATATGTGCCACATTTTCTTAATCCAGTCTGTCACTGATGGACATTTGGGTTGATTCCAAGTCTTTGCTATTGTGAATAGTGCCGCAATAAACATACGTGTGCATGTGTCTTTATAGCAGCATGATTTATAATCCTTTGGGTATATACCCAGTAATGGGATGGCTGGGTCATATGGTACATCTAGTTCTAGATCCTTGAGGAATCACCATACTGTTTTCCATAATGGTTGAACTAGTT
>NW_020257558.1:10399-10824 GCF_003255815.1 Theropithecus gelada
TGTTCTTGTGATAGTTTGCTAAGAATGATGGTTTCCAGCTGCATCCATGTCCCTACAAAGGACACAAACTTATCCATTTTTATGGCTGCATGGTATTCCATGGTGTATATGTGCCACATTTTCTTAATCCAGTCTGTCACTGATGGACATTTGGGTTGATTCCAAGTCTTTGCTATTGTGAATAGTGCCGCAATAAACATACGTGTGCATGTGTCTTTATAGCAGCATGATTTATAATCCTTTGGGTATATACCCAGTAATGGGATGACTGGGTCATATGGTACATCTAGTTCTATATCCTTGAGGAATCGCCATACTGTTTTCCATAATGGTTGAACTAGTTTACAATCCCACCAACAGTGTAAAAGTGTTCCTATTTCTCCACATCCTCTCCAGCACCTGTTGTTTCCTGACTTTTTAATGAT
>NW_020257559.1:0-6959 GCF_003255815.1 Theropithecus gelada
CAGATGAAACCTGGAAAGAAGCTTTCTGAGAAACTGCTTAGTGTTCTGTTAATTCATCTCACAGAGTTACAGCTTTCCTCTCAAGAAGCCGCTCGCTAAGCCTGGTCTTGTGGATTTGGCAAAGTGATATTTGGAACCCCTAGAGGGCTATAGTGAAAAAGAAAATATCCTCTGAGAAAAACTGGAAAGAAGCTTTCGGAGAAACTGCTTTGTGATGTGTGACTTCCACTCACAGAGTTACATCTTTATTTCCTGGATCTCTTTGCTAGACTTATTTCTGTGGAATCTGAGAACAGATATTTTGGATCCCTTTGAAGACTATAGGGACAAAGGAAATATCCTCCCATAACAAAGAGAAAGAAGCTTTCTGAGAAACTTCTTTGTGTTTTGTGAAATCATCTCAGAGAGTTACAGCTTTCCCTTCAAGAAGCCTTTCGCTAAGACAGTTCTTGTGGAATTGGCAAAGTGATATTTGGAAGCCCATAGAGGGCTATGTTGAAAAAGGAAATATTCTCAGATGAAATCTGGAAAGAAGCTTTCTGAGAAACTGCTTAGTGTTCTGTGAATTCATCTCACAGAGTTACAGCTTTACCCTCAAGAAGCCACACGCTAAGCCTGTTCTTCTGGAATTCGCAAAGTGTTACCTGGAAGCCCATAGAGGGCTATGGTGAAAACGAAAAAATCCTCAGAGAGAAACTGAAAAGAAGCTTTCTGAGAAACTACTCTGTGATGTGTGACTTCCACTCACTGAGTTACATCTGTATTTCGTGCATCTCTTTGATAGCCTTTTTTCTGTGGAATCTGAGAACAGATTTTTCGGATTAGTTTGAAGACTGTAGAGCCAAAGAAAATATCCTCTGATAACAAAGAGACAGAAGCGTTCTGAGAAACTTCTATGTGTTCTGGGAAATCATCTCCCAGAGTTACAGCTTTCCCCTGAAGAAGCCTTTCGCTAAGACAGTTCTTGTGGAATTTGCAAAGTGATATCTGGAAGCCCATAGAGGGCTATGGTGAAAAACGAAATATCCTTAGATGAAACCTGGAAAGAAGCTTTCTGAGAAACTGCTTAGTGTTCTGTGAAGTGATCTCACAGAGTTACAGCCTTCCCCTCAAGAAGCCGCTCGTTAAGCCTGTTCTTGGGGAATTGGCAAAGTGATATTTGGAAGCCCATAGAGGGCTATGGTGAAAGGGAAAATATCCTCCGAGAAAAAGTGGAAAGAAGCTTTCTGAGAAACTGCTTTGTGATGTGTGACTTCCACTCACAGAGTTACATCTATATTTCTTGGATCTCTTTGCTAGCCTTATTTCGGTGGAATCTGAGAACAGATATTTCGGATCCCTTTCAACACTATAGGGCCAAAGGAAATATCCTCCCATAACAAAGAGAAAGAAGCTTTCTGAGAAACTTCTTTGTGTTCTGTGAAATCATCTCACAGAGTTACAGCTTTCCCCTCAAGAAGCCTTTCGCTAAGACAGTTCTTGTGGAATTGTCAAAGTGATATTTGGAACCCCATAGAGGTCTATGGTGAAAAAGGAAATATCCTAAGATAAAATCTGGAAAGAAGCTTTCTGAGAAATTGCTTAGTGTTATGTGAATTCATCTCACAGATTTACAGCTTTCCCCTCAAGAAGACGCTCGCTAAGCCTCTTCGTGTGGAATTTGCAAAGTGATATTTGGAAGCCTTAGAGGGCTACGGTGAAAAAGAAAATATCCTCCGAGAAAAACTGGAAAGAAGATCTGTAAAAAACTGCTTTGTGTTGTGTGACTTCCACTCACAGAATTATATCTCTATTTCGTGGATCTCTTTACTGGCCTCATTTCCGTGGAATATGAGAACAGATATTTCGGTCCCTTTGAAGACTATAGGGCCAAAGGAAATATCCTCCGATAACAAAGAGAAAGAAGCTTTCTGACAAACTTCTTTGTGTTCTGTGAAATCATCTCACAGAATTACAGCTTTCCCCTCAAGAAGCCTTTCGCTAAGACAGTTCTTATGGAATTTGCAAAGTGATATTTGGAAGCCCATAGACGGCTATAGTGAAAAAGGAAATATGCTCAGATGAAATCTGCAAAGAAACTTTCTGAGAAACTGCTTAGTGTTCTCTGAATTCATCTCACAGAGTTAGAGCTTTCCCCTCAAGAAGCCGCTCGCTAAGCCTGTTTTGTGGAATTGGCAATGTGATATTTGGAAGCCCAGAGAGGGCTATGGTTAAAAAAGAAAATATCCTCCGAGATAAACTGGAGAGAAGCTTTCTGAGAAACTGTTTTGTGATGTGTGATTTCCACTCACAGAGTTACATCTGTATTTCGTGGATCTCTTTGCTAGCCTTATTTCTCTGGAATCTGAGAACACATATTTCCGATCCCTTTGAAGACTGTAGGGCCAAAGGAAATATCCCCCGATAACAAACAGAAAGAAGCTTTCTGAGAAACTTCTTTGTGTTCTGTTAATTCATCTCACAGTGTTACAGCTTTCCCCTCAGGAAGCCGCTTGCTAATCGTGTTTTTGTGGAATTCGCAAAGTTATATTTGGAAGCCCATAGAGGGCTATGGTGAAAAAGAAAATATCCTCCGAGAAGAACTGGAAAGAAGCTTTCTGAGAAACTTCTTTGTGATGTGTGATTTCCACTCACACAGTTACACCTGTATTTCGGGAGATCTTTGCTAGCCTTATTTCTGTGGCATCTGAGAACATATATTTCGGATCCCTTTGAAGACTTTAGGGCCCAAGGAAATATCCTCCGGTAACAAAGAGAAATATGCTTTCTGAGAAACTTCTTTGTGTTTTGTGAAATCATCTCACAGAGTTACAGCCTTGTCCTCAAGAAGCCTTTCGCTAAGACAGTTCTTGTGGAATTCGCAAAGTGATATTTGGAAGCCCATAGAGGGCTACGGTGAAAAAGGAAATATCCTCAGATGTAATCTAGAAAGAAGCTTTCTGAGAAACTGCTTTGTGATGTGTGTGTGGCATCCACTCACAGAGTTACATCTGTATTTCGTGGATCTCTCTGCTAGCCTTATTTCTGTGTAATCTGAGAATAGATATTTCGGATCCCTTTGAAGACTATAGGGCCAAAGGGAATATCCTCCGATAACAAAGAGGAAGAAGATGTCTGGTAAACTTCTTTGTGTTCTGTGAAATCATCTCACAGAGTTACAGCTTTCCCCTCAAGAAGCCGCTCGCTAAGCCTGTTCTTGTGGAATTTCCAAAGTGATATTTGGAAGCCCATAGAGGGTTATGGTGAAAAAGAAATTACCTTCCGGGAAAAACTGAAAAGAAGCTTTCAGGGAAAATGCTTTGTGATGTGTGACTTCCACTCACAGAGTTACATCTGTGTTTCGTGGATCTCTTTGCTAGCCTTATTTCTGTGGAATCTGAGAATAGATAATTCGGATCCCTTTGAAGACTATAGAGCCAAAGGAAATATCCTCCGATAACAAAGAGAAAGAGGCTATCTGAGAAACTTCTCCGTGTTCTGTGAAATCATCTCACAGACTTACAGCTTTCCCCTCAAGAAGCCTTTTGCTAAGACAGTTCTTGTGGAATTTGCAAAGTGATATTTGGAAGCCCATAGAGGGCTCTGTTGAAAAAGGAAAGATCCTCAGATGAAATCTGGAAAGAAGCTTTTGAGAAACTGCTTAGTGTTCTGTGAATTCATCTCACAGAGTTACAGCTTTCCCCTCAAGAAGCCACTCGCTAAGCCTGTTCTTGTGGAATTCACAAAGCGATATTTGCAAGCCCATAGAGTTCTGTGATGAAAAACAAAATATCCTCCGAGAGAAACTGGAAAGAAGCTTTCTGAGAAACTGCTTTGTGATGTGTGACTTCCACTCACAGAGTTACATCTGTATTTCGTGGATCTCTTTGCTAGCCTTATTTCTGTGGAATCTCAGAACAGATATTTCGGATCCCGTTGAAGACTGTAGGGCCAAAGGAAATATCCTCCGATAAAAAAGAGACAGAAGCTTTCTGAGAAACTTCTTTGTGTTCTCTGAAATCATCTCACAGAGTTACAGCTTTCCCATCAGGAAGACTTTCGCTAAGACAATTCTTTTGGAATTTGCAAAGTGATATTTGGAAGCCATGGAGGGCTACGGTGAAAAAGGAAATATCCTCAGATGGAATCTGGAAAGAAGCTTTCTGAGAAACTGCTTAGTGTTCTGTGAATTCATCTCACAGAGTTACAGCTTTCCCCTCAAGAAGCCTTTCGCTAAGACAGTTCTTGTGTAATTTTAAAAGTGATAATTGGAAGCACATAGAGGGCTATGGTTAAAAAGGAAATACCCTCAGATGAAATCGGGAAAGAAGCTTTCTGAGAAACTGCTTAGTGTTCTGTGAATTCATCTTAGAGAGTTACAGCTGTCCCCTCAAGAAGACGCTCGCTAAGCCCGTTCTTGTGGAATTCGCAAAGTGATATTTGGAAGCCCGTATAGGGCTATGGTGAGAAAGGAAATATCCTCACATGAAATCTGGAAAGAAGCTTTCTGAGAAACTCCTTAGTGTACTGGAATTCATCTCACTGAGTTACAGATTTCTACTCAAGAAGACGCTCGCCAAGCCTGTTCTTGTGGAATTCGCAAAGTGATATTTGCAAGCCCATAGAGGGCTGTGGTGAAAAATAAAATATCCTCCGATAAAAATTGAAAAGAAGCTTTTTGAGAATCTGCTTTGTGATGTGTGATTTCCACTCACAGAGTTACATCTGTATTTCTTTGATCTCTTTGCTAGCCTTATTTCTGTGGAATCTGAGAACAGATATTTCGGATCCCTTTGAAGACTCTATGGCCAAAGGAATTATCCTACGATGACAAAGAGAAAGAAACTTTCTGATAAACTTCTTTGTGTTCTGTGAAATCATCTCACTGAGTTACAGCTATCCCCTCAAGAAGCCTTTCTCAAAGAGAGTTCTTGTGGAATTTGCAAAGTGATATTTGGAAGCCCATAGAGGGCTATGGTGAAAAAGGAAATATCCTCAGATGAAATCTGGAAAGAAGCTTTCTGAGAAACTGCTTAGTGTTCTGTGAATTCATCTCACAGAGTTACACCTTTCCCCTCAAGAAGCCACTCGCTAAGCCTGTTCCTGTGGAATTCGCAAAGTGATATTTGGAAGCCGATAGAGGGCTGTGGTGAAAAAGACAATATCCCCCGAGGAAAACTGGAAAGAAGCTTTCTGAGAAACTGCTTTGTGATGTGTGACTTCCACTCAGAGTTACATCTGTATTTCATGGATCTCTTTGCTAGCCTTATTTCTGTGGAATCTGCGAAGAGATATTTCGGATCCCTTTGAAGACTATAGGACCAAAGGAAATATTCTCCGATAACAAAGAGAAAGAAGCTTTCTGGGAAACCTCTTTGTGTTCTGTGAAATAATCTCACAGTGTTACAGCTTTCCCCTCAAGAAGACTTTCGCTAAGACAATTCTTGTGTAATTTGAAAAGTGATAATTGGAAGCCCATAGAGGGCTATGGTAAAAAAGCAAATACCCTCAGATGAAATCTGGAAAGATACTTTATGAGAAACTGCTTAGTGTTCTGTGAATTCATCTCACAGAGTTACAGCTTTCCCCTTAATAAGCCGCTCGCTAATCCTGTTGTTGTGGAATTCGCAAAGTGATATTTGGAAGCCCTTAGAAGGCTATGGTGAAAAAGAAAATATCCTCCGAGGAAAACTGGAAAGAAGCATTCTGAGAAACTGCTTTGTGATGTGTGACTTCCACTAACAGAGTTACATCAGTATTTCGTGAATCTCTTTGCTAGCCTTAGTTCTGTGGAATCTGAGAACAAATATTTCGGATCCCTTTGAAGACTATACGCCAAAGGAAATATCCTCCGATAACAAAGAGAAAGAAGCTTTCTGAGAAACTTCTTTCTGTTCTGTGAAATCATCTCACAGAGTTGCAGCTTCCCCCTCAAGAAGCCTTTCGCTAATCCTGTTGTTGTGGAATTCGCAAAGTGATATTTGGAAGCCCTTAGAAGGCTATGGTGAAAAAGAAAATATCCTCCCAGAAAAACTGGAAAGAAGCTTTCTGAGAAACTGCTTTGTGATGTGTGACTCCCACTCACCGAGTTACATCTGTATATCTTGGATCTCTTTGCTGGCCTTATTTGTGTGGAATCTGAGAACAGGTATTTCGGATCCCTTTGAAGACTATAGGGCCAAAGCAAATATCCTCCGATAACAAAGAGAAAGAAGCTTTCCGAGAAAATTCTTTGTGTTCTGTGAAATCATCTCTCAGAGTTACAGCTTTCCCCTCAAGAAGCCTTTTGGTAAGACTTTTCTTGTGGAATTGGCAAAGTGATATTTGGAAGCCCATAGAGGGCTATGGTGAAAAAGGAAAGATCCTCAGATGAAATATGGAAAGAAGCTTTGTGAGAAACTGCTTTTTCTTCTGTGAATTCATCTCACAGAGTAACAGCTTTCCCCTCAAGAAGCCGCTCGCTAATCCTGTTGTTGTGGAATTCGCAAAGTGATATTTGGAAGCCCTTAGAAGGCTATGGTGAAAAAGAAAATATCCTCCCAGAAAAACTGGAAAGAAGCTTTCTGAGAAACTGCTTTGTGATGTGTGACTCCCACTCACCGAGTTACATCTGTATTTCGTGGATCTCTTTGCTGGCCTTATTTGTGTGGAATCTGAGAACAGGTATTTCGGATCCCTTTGAAGACTATAGGGCCAAAGCAAATATCCTCCGATAACAAAGAGAAAGAAGCTTTCTGAGAAACTTGTTTGTGTTCTGTGAAATCATCTCACAGAGTTACAGCTTTCCCCTCAAGAAGCCTTTCGCTAAGACAGTTCTTGTGGAATTGGCAAAGGGATATTTGGAAGCCCATAGAGAGCTATGGTAAAAAAGGAAATATCCTCAGATGAAATCTGGAAAGAAGCTTTCTGAGAAACTGCTCTGTGATGTGTGACTTCATCTCACAGAGTTACATCTGTATTTCGTGGATCTCTTTGCTAGC